>NC_091215.1:23094001-23129001 GCF_040958095.1 Procambarus clarkii | reverse complement strand
ATTGACAGGGGCTGTTACAGTGATTGACAGGGGCTGTTACAGTGATTGACAGGGGCTGTTACAGTGATTGACAGGGGCTGTTACAGTGATTGACAGGGGCTGTTACAGTGATTGACAGGGGCTGTTACAGTGATTGACAGGGGCTGTTACAGTGATTGACAGGGGCTGTTTCAACCCCAAACAACATCCCGGTAGTTAGCCACGAATCGCTCCCTGCATGTCATCGGAAATATGAATCAAGAAAAAATTCTCATAAATAAACCGCAGTGAAAATATATATAAATTTGTAAATATATGTAAAAAACGATAGTTATATAAAAATACTCATGTAAATACTTCCATCAATAAATAGACATTGTCAATAGCTGTCGACAGTGACGTTGAAACAAGGTGATTGATTGTTCCTAAGTAGTTGATTGCAATCTGCAACCGCGGAAGACATTGCAAACACGTTATCTTGAGGTTATCTTGAGATGATTTCGGGGCTTTTTAGTGTCCCCGCGGCCCGGTCCTCGACCAGGCCTCCACCCCCAGGAAGCAGCCCGTGACAGCTGACTAACACCCAGGTACCTATTTTACTGCTAGGTAACAGGGGCATAGGGTGAAAGAAACTCTGCCCATTGTTTCTCGCCGGCGCCCGGGATTGAACCCGGGACCATAGGATCACAAGTCCAGCGTGCTGTCCGCTCGACCGACCGGCTTCCCCTTTCGACGTGTGCATAACTGGCGCAGTACTGAGACGGATTCTTACTCTCGTTTCTGAGTTAATGAACAAAATGTTAAAATCCACACAAGTTAGTAGAAATAGTATCAAAAGATTAATTTTTTTGGCTGAAAAGTGGAAAATCTCATTTACTCTTAATCTAAAATGATGATTAATTGAATTGATCAAAATCATTCTTGAGTGGAAATGAAGTACCTAGATGCATCAATTCATCACTAATCGTCTGGAAACAAGCGAGCCATCAGGCTCTCGTCAATTGCAATGGTGAGTAATGGGTGTGAATGATGAGAGTAATGGGTGTGAATGATGTGAGTAATTGGTGTGAATGATGTGAGTAATTGGTGTGAATGATGTGACTAATGGGTGTGAATGATGTGACTAATGGGTGTGAATGATGTGACTAATGGGTGTGAATGATGTGACTAATGGGTGTGAATGATGTGACTAATGGGTGTGAATGATGGGACTAATGGGTGTGAATGATGTGACTAATGGGTGTGAATGATGTGACTAATGGGTGTGAATGATGGGACTAATGGGTGTGAATGATGTGACTAATGGGTGTGAATGATGTGAGTAATGGGTGTGAATGATGGGACTAATGGGTGTGAATGATGTGACTAATGGGTGTGAATGATGTGACTAATGGGTGTGAATGATGTGACTAATGGGTGTGAATGATGTGAGTAATGGGTGTGAATAATGAGTAATGAATCTACTCATCGTGGATTGTTTTCCCTGTGTGTTGCGACCCATTTGACCCATTTTACGAACCGCTAATGGCCCGGGACCCGCAATTTGAAAAGGCCCCTGCCCCCCATTATATATATATATATATATATATATATATATATATATATATATATATATATATATATATATATATATATATATATATATATATATACACACCGTACTGCCTTAAAGCACCCCTTATTTACTTTAATGGAAATACGGCTCTTGTAAGATCCTTACCACCCCCTTCCACCCCTCCCAAATCACTACCACCACCCCCCCCCTCCTACCTAAGGAAGCATTCTGAGCCCTCTTGCCGTACACTGTGTGTGTGTACTCACCTAGTTGTACTCACCTAGTTGTGTTTGCGGGGGTTGAGCTCAACCGTCAATCAACAGGTGTACAGATTCCTGAGCCTATCGGGCTCTGTCATATCAACACTTGAAACTGTGTATGGAGTCAGCCTCCACCACATCACTTCCTAATGCATTCCATTTGTCAACCACTCTGACACTAAAAAAGTTCTTTCTAATATCTCTGAGTTCTTTCTAATATCTGTGTGTGTGTGTGTGTGTGTGTGTGTGTGTGTGTGTGTGTGTGTGTGTGTGTGTGTGTGTGTGTGTGTGTGTGTGTGTGTGTGTGTACTCACCTATTTGTACTCACCTATTTGTGCTTGCAGGGGTTGAGCTTTGGCTCTTTGGTCCCGCCTCTCAACTGTCAATCAACTGGTGTACAGATTCCTGAGCCTACTGGGCTCTATCATATCTACATTTAAAACTGTGTATGGAGTCAGCCTCCACCACATCACTGCCTAATGGATTCCATCCGTTAACTACTCTGACACTAAAAAAGTTCCTTCTAACGTCTCTGTGGCTCATGTGAGTACTCAGTTTCCACCTGTGTCCCCTTGTTCGCGTCCCACCAGTGTTGAATAGTTTATCCTTGTTTACCCGGTCGATTCCTCTGAGGATTTTGTAGGTTGTGATCATGTCTCCCCTTACTCTTCTGTCTTCCAGTGTCGTAAGGTGCATTTCCCGCAGCCTTTCCTCGTAACTCATGCCTCTTAGTTCTGGGACTAGTCTAGTGGCATACCTTTGGACTTTTTCCAGCTTCGTCTTGTGCTTGACAAGGTACGGGCTTCATGCTGGGGCCGCATACTCCAGGATTGGTCTTACATATGTAGTGTACAAGATTCTGAATGATTCCTTACACAGGTTCCTGAAGGCTGTTCTGATGTTAGCCAGCCTCGCATATGCCGCAGACGTTATTCTTTTTATGTGGGCTTCAGGAGACAGGTTTGGTGTGATATCAACTCCTAGATCTTTCTCTCTGTTCGTTTCATTAAGTACTTCATCTCCTATTCTGTATCCTGTGTTTGGCCTCCTATTTCCACCACCTAGTTTCATTACTTTGCATTTACTCGGGTTGAACTTCAACAGCCATTTGTTGGACCATTCACTCAGTCTGTCTAGGTCATCTTGTAGCCTCCTACTATCGTCCTCAGTTTCAATCCTCCTCATAATTTTTGCATCATCGGCAAACATTGAGAGAAACGATTCTATACCCTCTGGAAGATCATTTACATATATCAGAAACAGTATAGGTCCAAGGACTGACCCCTGCGGTACTCCACTCGTAACGTCTCGCCAATCTGAGACCTCACCCCTCACACTAACTCGTTGTCTCCTGTTACTTAGGTACTCCTGTATCCAACGGAGTACCTTCCCTTTCACTCCAGCCTGCATCTCCAGTTTTTTCACTAGCCTCTTGTGTGGCACTGTGTCAAAGGCTTTCTGACAATCCAAAAATATGCAGTCTGCCCACCCTTCTCTTTCTTGCCTTATTTTTGTTGCCTGGTCGTAGAATTCAAGTAACCCTGTGAGGCAGGACCTGCCATCCCTGAATCCATGTTGATGCTGTGTTACAAAGTTCTTTCGCTCCAGATGTTCCACTAGCTTTCTTCGCACAATCTTCTCCATCAACTTGCATGGTATGCAGGTTAGGGACACTGGTCTGTACTTCAGTGCCTCCTGTCTATCCCCTTTCTTGTATATCGGGACTACGTTAGCTGCTTTCCAAATTTCTGGCAGTTCCCCTGTTGCCAGTGATTTGTTATACACCATGGAGAGCGGGAGGCACAGTTCTTCTGCTCCTTCCTTTAGTATCCAAGGGGAGATTCCATCTGGACCTATAGCCTTTGTCACATCCAATTCTAGTAAACACTTCCTTACTTCCCCGCTGGTAATCTCAAACTCTTCCAGTGGTTCCTGGTTAGCTATTCCCTCTCTTATCTCTGGGATTTCTCCTTGCTCCAAGGTGAAGACCTCCTGGAATTTCTTATTCAGTTCCTCACACACTTCCTTGTCGTTTGTAGTGAATCCTTCTGCCCCTAACCTTAATTTCATAACCTGTTCCTTTACTGTTGTTTTTCTCCTGATGTGGCTATGCAGCAATTTAGGCTGAGTCTTTGCCTTGCTTGCGATGTCATTTTCGTATTGTCTTTCTGCCTCTCTTCTCATCCTAACATATTCATTCCTGGCATTCTGGTATCTTTCTCTGCTCTCCAGTGTCCTGTTATTCCTATAGTTTCTCCATGCCCTTTTACTTTGCTGCTTAGCTTAACTGCTTAACTTAGCTGCTTAGCTTAGCGTAAAAGTAAAGCTTTTACTTTACTTGCTGCTTTGCTGCTTTGCTGTGTGTGTGTGTGTGTGTGTGTGTGTGTGTGTGTGTGTGTGTGTGTGTGTGTGTACATAAACACTGTATGTGTACATGTACAGGGAGGAGGGGCATCACACACACAAACACACCCACACACACAAACACACCCACACACACAAACACACACACACACACACACACACACACACACACACACACACACACACACACACACACACACACACACACACACACACACATAGCGTGCATCAATCAAACTTCAAACCGAATAATCGCCTTGAGATGTAAACGGACAACCAGTTTTAAAATATCCGATGCGGCAGGTCCGATGTCTCTCTTTTTTTTCGAGGGGGAGGGGGGACCTTTCTTCTTCTTCATCTTGGAATAAGAAAGTTGCTGTCTTAACCATTTCTTGCTTAACCATTTTTTTGTTGGTTATCGCGTGAAAGGATGGTCAGTCGGCGAGGTACCACATCGATGCAACTGAAGAATTTTTTTGGGGGGTGGGGGGTGGCGGATGGGGGGAGGGGGATGGGGGGAGGAGGGGGAGGGGGGAGGGTGGGGGTTTAACCATCAGGTGAGAATGACGATCTGTAGAAGCGTGAGAACGGTGTGTGTGTGTGTGTGTGTGTGTGTGTGTGTGTGTGTGTGTGTGTGTGTGTGCGTGTGTGTGTGTGTGTGTGTGTGTGTAAGTGTGTGTGTGTGCGTGTGCACGCAAGTGGAGCAACAAACGTCCAGGAACACAACATAACATTACAGAATTAGTCACGACAAGTTACAGACGTAACTGACCGTTATACCTAGCCACGAGGTTACAGCATAAGGGGGGGGGAACATTACAGTGTCAACTACAGGCAGACGAATGGTGCAGTTTAGTGCCAAACAGCTTTACCACTGCGACTTGTTGCATGAACCCTCCCCAGTTCGACTGCCCCCCCTGCCATACACGGCTGATATGGAGCCCTGCCGACATCCCCAGAGAGAGAGAGAGAGAGAGAGAGAGAGAGAGAGAGAGAGAGAGAGAGAGAGAGAGAGAGAGAGAGAGAGAGAGAGAGAGAGAGAGAGAGAGAGAGACACTAACTAAAAGACTTCAAGAGGACTAGAAACAGCTGAAAAATAGGGGCCAAGATCTTCAAAAATAGGTCAAACCAGGGGGTCAAAACCCCCACCCCCCTCTCCCCCTATTATCTGTCCTGTACACACACACACACACACATGAAGGGTACGAGGCAAGAAGAAGAAGAAGAAGTCGTACCGGTTTGGCAACATGGAGGGAAATAGGCGAGACGAATGGGTCTTCACTCCATCTAACTCCATTGAGATAATAGGTATACCTAGCTGTAAAGATAGGGTAGATAGATACATGGGAGGGGGAGGGGAAGGGGAAGGGGGGAGGGGGGAGGGATCTACATGTTCAATACCTCCCAGAATGAGCAAAAAAAAGGGGGGGAGGGGGGTGGGGGGAGGGTGGTTGTGGGGGGGAGGGGGGTAGGGGGAGGGGGGAGGGGGGGGAGGGGGGGGATGTTGGGGTAACTCCCACTTGCTATATGGGAGAGAAAATAAAGAGAGAGCCAAGAGACTTATTCATCTCCTAAGACTCGTTTATTTTTTCTTCACTCAAGCTTGAGGCGACACAGTGAGTCCTCCAGCTTGAGTGAGTGACAATGAATCCTCCAGTTTGAGTGAGTGACGTACAATGAATCCTCCAGTTTGAGTGAGTGACAATGAATCCTCCAGTTTGAGTGAGTGACGTACAATGAATCCTCCAGTTTGAGTGAGTGACGTACAATGAATCCTCCAGCTTGAGTGAGTGACGTACAATGAATCCTCCAGTTTGAGTGAGTGACGTACAATGAATCCTCCAGTTTGAGTGAGTGACGTACAATGAATCCTCCAGTTTGAGTGAGTGACGTACAATGAATCCTCCAGCTTGAGTGAGTGACGTACAATGAATCCTCCAGTTTGAGTGAGTGACGTACAATGAATCCTCCAGTTTGAGTGAGTGACGTACAATGAATCCTCCAGTTTGAGTGAGTGACGTACAATGAATCCTCCAGCTTGAGTGAGTGACGTACAATGAATCCTCCAGTTTGAGTGAGTGACGTACAATGAATCCTCCAGCTTGAGTGAGTGACGTACAATGAATCCTCCAGTTTGAGTGAGTGACGTACAATGAATCCTCAACCAATCAACTCCAATCACAAAATAATCTAATTAAAAATCTAACAAAAATTAATCTAACTTAAAAACTAAAAAATATATTAAAAATTAATCTTTCCTAAATCTCATTCCGATTCATCTTGAGTTTAATAAATTCGAACCAAAAAAAAAAAAAAAAGCCGTCCATTCGGACAAACGGGAACGCTTTGGCAGTTGCTTAATCTCCAGAACTGACTTGACTGCGGCCAAAATTACATAGCCTTTACCTGGCGAATCACTCCAAAATAGCACGAGAATTGAGGCAAATTAGCATTCAGGGCTTTTATTTTTATTTTTTTTACCCCTCCTTCTCTCCAGTCGATCGTGGGTCACGCAATCATGCCGCGCCGCATCTGGTGTTGTTGGTCTGATCAGCTGTTGGTCTGATCAGCTGTTGGTCTGATCAGCTGTTGGTCTGATCAGCTGTTGGTCTGATCAGCTGTTGGTCTGATCAGCTGTTGGTCTGATCAGCTGTTGGTCTGATCAGCTGTTGGTCAGATCAGCTGTTGGTCTGATCAGCTGTTGAGGGAATCAGCTGTTGGTCTGATTAGCTGTTGGTCTGATCAGCTGTCGAGTGAATCAGCTGTTGAGTGGATCAGCTGTTGAGTGGATCAGCTGTTGAGTGGATCAGCTGTTGAGCGAATCAGCTGTTGGTCTGATCAGCTGTTGAGTGAATCAGTTGTCGAGTGAATCAGCTGTTGAGTGGATCAGCTGTTGAGTGGATCAGCTGTTGAGCGAATCAGCTGTTGAGTGAATCAGCTGTTGAGTGAATCAGCTGTTGAAAGAATCAGCTGTTGAGTGAATCAGCTGTTGAAAGAATCAGCTGTTGAGTGAATCAGCTGTCGAGTGAATCAGCTGTTGAGTGAATCAGCTGTCGAGTGAATCAGCTATTGAGTGAATCAGCTGTTGAGTGAATCAGCTGTTGAGTGAATCAGCTGTTGAGTGAATCAGCTGTCGAGTGAATCAGCTGTCGAGTGAATCAGCTGTTGAGTGAATCAGCTGTTGAGTGAATCAGCTGTTGAGTGAATCAGCTGTTGAGTGAATCAGCTGTTGCTTGCTATCCTTGGGGATTGGGGCGACAATTGATTGGACCAGAATTGTGCATGTACTCACCTAATTGTACTCACCTAATTGTGCTTGCGGGGGTTGAGCTCTGGCTCTTTGGTCCCGCCTCTCAACCGTCAATCAACTGGTGTACAGATTCCTGAGCCTATTGGGCTCTATCATATCTACATTTGAAACTGTGAATGGAGTCAGCCTCCACCACATCACTTCCTAATGCATTTCATTTGCTAACTACTCTGACACTGAAAAAGTTCTTTCTAACGTCTCTGTGGCTCATTTGGGTACTCAGCTTCCACCTGTGTCCCCTTGTTCGTGTCCCACCAGTGTTGAAAAGTTCATCCTTGTTTACCCGGTCGATTCCCCTGAGGATTTTGTAGGTTGTGATCATGTCCCCCCTTACTCTTCTGTCTTCCAGTGTCGTGAGGTGCATTTCCCGCAGCCTTTCCTCATAACTCATGCCTCTTAGTTCTGGGACTAGTCTAGTAGCATACCTTTGGACTTTTTCCAGCTTCGTCTTGTGCTTGACAAGGTACGGGCTCCATGCTGGGGCCGCATACTCCAGGATTGGTCTTACATATGTGGTGTACAAGATTCTGAATGATTCCTTACACAGGTTCCTGAACGCCGTTCTGATGTTAGCCAGCCTCGCATATGCCGCAGACGTTATTCTCTTTATGTGGGCTTCAGGAGACAGGTTAGGTGTGATATCAACTCCTAGATCTTTCTCTCTGTCTGTTTCATTAAGTACTTCATCTCCTATTCTGTATCCTGTGCCTGGCCTCCTGTTTCCACTGCCTAGTTTCATTACTTTGCATTTACTCGGGTTGAACTTCAACAGCCATTTGTTGGACCATTCACTCAGTCTATCCAGGTCATCTTGTAGCCTCCTACTATCATCCTCTGTTTCAATCCTCCTCATAATTTTTGCATCGTCGGCAAACATTGAGAGGAACGAATCTATACCCTCTGGGAGATCATTTACATATACCAGAAACAGTATAGGTCCAAGGACTGACCCCTGCGGGACTCCACTTGTGACGTCTCGCCAATCTGAGACCTCACCCCTCACACAGACTCGTTGTCTCCTGTTGCTTAGGTATTCCTCTATCCACCGGAGTACCTTCCCTCTCACTCCAGCCTGCATCTCCAACTTTCGCACTAGCCTCTTGTGTGGCACTGTATCAAAGGCTTTCTGACAATCCAAAAATATGCAGTCTGCCCACCCTTCTCTTTCTTGCCTTATTTTTGTTGCCTGGTCGTAGAATTCAAGTAACCCTGTGAGGCAGGACCTGCCATCCCTGAACCCATGTGTGTGTGTGTGTGTGTGTGTGTGTGTGTGTGTGTGTGTGTGTGTGTGTGTGTGTGTGTGTGTGTGTGTGTGTACTCACCTAACTGAACTCACCGAGTTGTGATGGTCGGGTTGAGTTTCAGCTCCTTAGCCCCGCCTTTGTTGCTAGAGGCGTGTGTACACATACATGAATGTATGGGGGGGGGGGGGGGGGTGTAAATAGCAGCGTTCCCCTGTGGACCAATAGGAGCTGCCTCGAATGTGCAGTTTCACACATTCTTACATTAAATATATATATATATATATATATATATATATATATATATATATATATATATATATGTATATATATATATATATATATATATATATATATATATATATATATATATATATATATATATATATATATATATATATTCTGCTTCTCTCATACTGGCTGTCCACACTGTCCTTGTAATTATTACTAGTTTTTAAAGGGGACAAGAAGCCTGTGTGTATATCACGGTCCCTTCAAGGTCATACTGTACCCGTGCTTCTCAGAATACAATCCCCCCCCCCCCCCAGGAGTGGCCTAACTCCCGGCTACCTATTTACTAATAGGTGAAGAGAGGCATTAGGTGAAAGAATAAACATTAGTCTAGTTAGATAATTCATTCTAGTTAGTTTAGTCTATAATATTACTATTACGGGAACACAGGTTTGTACCCCTGGTCCCGTTTTTTTGAGTTCATCTGCTTGATTGGTTAGTCCATCAGCATTGATACCAACACCCGAGTTGGGTTGACTGGGTTGACAAACATATGTGCATTTAATTCAGGTGTTGTTGCAAAGTAAGGGAAGGAGCAGGTCGGCCGAGCGGACAGCACGCTGGATTTGTGATCCTGTGGTCCCGGGTTCGATCCCGGGCGCCGGCGAGAAACAATGGGAAGAGTTTCTTTCACCCTATGCCCCTGTTACCTAGCAGTAAAATAGGTACCTGGGTGTTAGTCATCTGTCACGGGCTGCTTCCTGGTGGTGGAGGCCTGGTCGAGGACCGGGCCGCGGGGACACTAAAGCCCCGAAATCATCTCAAGATAACCTCAAGATAACCAAGATATGTGTGTAACTGAAGCCGGGTGTTTTAACAGCCAGGCTATTTACTTATATTTAAAAACAGCAACAACAATAAAAGTATTTTGAAATTTTAATTGATAATCAACCAGTGATTTAAGTCCTAATTACACTCCACCTTCCACAACCCCTTAAAAAGGCCTCCTCCCCCCCCTTCACCTGTGCCCATTATAATGGGCCAAAAATATTATTAAACCATCATTATACCTTTTCATAATAAACATACCTCACCCTTTTAGCTAAAACCATTAGAAATCTCCCCCTTCCTCCCTTCCCCCCTCTCCCCCCCTCCCTCCCTTCCCCCCTTTCCCTTGTGACCTGTGCCCATTAGAGCTCAATATATCGCTCAAGCCATCTCCCCCCCTCCCCCCCTTAGGTCTTGCCAATTACATAACCAACCCCTTAATCGTGTTGGGTCAAAATAATGGTTATGCACTTTGGAGAAGCGTCCGGTGCTAATCACCGTCATTGCTTCCCTGATACTAACTGCTCGTAACAGCCTTGTTAGCCTCCATGTGTAATTCTGCTCTCGGCGGTAACTAACGACTCATTATATCCGGCCCAGGAAACTGAAACTCTTTAATTATATACTGATTGTTAAGCCACGATTTGGTTATGTTTGTTACCCACGAAACAATGGGTATAAATTGGATAAGTTTCGATTTAGGAAAGACTTGGGTAAATACTGGTTCAGTAACAGGGTTGTTGATTTGTGGAACCAATTGCCGCGTAACGTGGTGGAGGTGGGGTCCCTCGATTGTTTCAAGCGCGGGTTAGACAAGTATATGAGTGGGATTGGGTGGTTATAGAATAGGAGCTGCCTCGTATGGGCCAATAGACCTTCTGCAGTTACCTTTGTTCTTATTATATCCGGCCCAGGAAACTGAAACTATTCAAAACCGGGTTGTCCTCTTTTATGGCTAACTACGCGGGTTTGTGTGTGTGTAATTACCTAAGTGTAATTATCCTAAGTGTAGTTACAGGATGAGAGCTACGCTCGTGGTGTCCCGTCTTCCCAGCACTCTTTGTTATATAACGCTTTGAAACTACTGACGGTCTTGGCCTCCACCACCTTCTCCCCTAACTTGTTCCAACCGTCTACCACTCCAGAACACTGGACGTGTGATTCTGTGGTCCCGGGTTCGATCCCGGGCACCGGCGAGAAACGATGGGCAGAGGTGCTTTCACCCTCATGCCCCCTGTTACCTAGCAGTAAATAGGTACCTGGGAGTTAGTCAGCTGTCACGGGCTGCTTCCTGAGGGGTGGAGGCCTGGTCGAGGACCGGGCCGCGGGGACACTAAAGCCCCGAAATCATCTCAAGATAACCTCAAGATAACCTAACTCAACCTGGCCTGAGAACCAGACTGTTTCCCTTGCTCGATTCCTGTTACTATTTTGTACGTAGTGATCATATCTCCTCTTTGCGGAAAAGGCAGGACTGAGGAAGAGAAGGTTCTTGCCTGGAATGGAAGATGAAGACGAGATGGGAAAGAGACACAGGAAAGGGACGCAGATGGTTAATGATTTAAGAAAGGGAAAGGTAGGGAAGGGAAAGTAGTCGTCATCTGAGACAGGAAGGGTGGAACAGAACCCCCGTCACCTGAGACAGGAAGATGGAACAGAACCCCGTCACCTGAGACAGGGATATGGAACAGAACCCCCGTTATCTGAGACAGGAAGATGGAACAGAACCCCGTCACCTGAGACAGGAAAATGGAACAGAACCCCCGTCACCTGGGACAGGAAGACGGAACAGAACCCCGTTATCTGAGACAGGAATATAGAACAGAACCCCGTTATCTGAGACAGGAATATAGAACAGAACCCCGTTATCTGAGACAGGAATATAGAACAGAACCCCGTTATCTGAGACAGGAATATAGAACAGAACCCCGTTATCTGAGACAGGAAGACGAAACAGAACCCCCGTTATCTGAGACAGGAATATAGAACAGAACCCCGTTATCTGAGACAGAAATATAGAACAGAACCCCGTTATCTGAGACAGGAATATAGAACAGAACCCCGTTATCTGAGACAGGAAGACGAAACAGAACCCCCGTTATCTGAGACAGGAATATAGAACAGAACCCCGTTATCTGAGACAGGAAGACGAAACAGAACCCCGTTATCTGAGACAGGAAGACGAAACAGAACCCCCGTTATCTGAGACAGGAATATAGAACAGAACCCCGTTATCTGAGACAGGAAGACGAAACAGAACCCCCGTTATCTGAGACAGGAATATAGAACAGAACCCCGTTATCTGAGACAGGAATATAGAACAGAACCCCGTTATCTGAGACAGGAAGACGAAACAGAACCCCCGTCACCTGAGACAGGAATATAGAACAGAACCCCGTTATCTGAGACAGGAAGACGAAACAGAACCCCCGTTATCTGAGACAGGAATATAGAACAGAACCCCGTTATCTGAGACAGGAAGACGAAACAGAACCCCCGTTATCTGAGACAGGAATATAGAACAGAACCCCGTTATCTGAGACAGAAATATAGAACAGAACCCCGTTATCTGAGACAGGAATGTAGAACAGAACCCCGTTATCTGAGACAGGAATATAGAACAGAACCCCGTTATCTGAGACAGGAATATAGAACAGAACCCCGTTATCTGAGACAGGAAGACGAAACGGAACCCCCCCCCCCCCGAGACAGGAGGCAAGATCACAAACAACAACAACAGCTGATCTTTAACAACAAGAAACAAGACACTAATCAGAGGTTAATTACCGTCTGAGTCAACACTAATTACATCAATTAGGAAAAGCTTACATTATTACCCTAATTGCACGGCTAACCAACCTAGCTATATATTAAAAACTTAAGATCACTTTCAGTTTCACTAATTATGATGTGTCTCAGAATCTTAAAAAAACCATTCTCAATAGTGTTTTTGTATTTTTTTTTGTTTCTTTGCTTAGCTGTTTTTGCTTAGGCTGCTGTTGTCGTAGACAGGAAGGCAAGATGCAAGCCACAACAGTTGGTTGACTCCCAGGCACATATTTTACTGCAAGACGATCAAAAAAATAAGATATGGAATGTCTTAATTCACACTATGTGTGGAATCGAACCCGGGACCATTTGGCTTTGAGTCGAATAAGCAGCCCAATGCCTTTACAAATTTTTCATATATTGAAGAACACGGCTGAAGAACACACAACACACATAGACGTGATATATATATATATATATATATATATATATATATATATATATATATATATATATATATATATATATATATATATATATATATATGTATATATATACACTAACCTTTTTAAACTCCATATTTTACCCAAGTAATAATTCCATAAGAGAGCAAAATACTAGCATCATACGTAAGCCTGGGTAGAATAATTAGTATTATTAACAACAGAACTGCAGAGAGCCTATTTGTGTGATTATACACGAGAGAAAACGAACAGCTTCTTCTGATGTGTATAAATGACCCCCCTCCCCCCCCCTTCTCGAGTTGACCAATCAGGAGAATGGGTGTATATGTTTGTCGCTAATGACTGTATTTGACTCTCCTTAAGTCAGAGAATTTATCGCTAATCTCTCAACAACAGGTAAACTCTTGACACACACACACACACACACACACACACACACACACACACACACACACACACACACACACACACACACACACACACACACACACACACTTACGTTAAACAAAAAAAAAAGAGATGCTCAAGTTTAATCATTATTTACCAAGAAAGATTAAAAATATTCACGTCACTATAACTTTGACAGTGATAACTTGACCGCAACACAGCCTCCAGGTATACCTGCAGGTATACACAGCCTCCAGGTATACCTCCAGGTGTATACACCCTCCAGGTACTCCCCCAAGTATATACACAGCCTCCAGGTACTCCCCCAAGTATAGACACACCCTTCAGGTACTCCTCCAAGTATATACTCACCCTCCAGGTATATCTCCAGGTATACACAGCCTCCAGGTATACCTCCAGGTATACACAGCCTCCAGGTACTCCTCCAGGAAGGAATAGACACTCCTGTTATACCTCTATGTATATCTCCCCCCTTCGGTCATTCCTACAAAGAATGGTCATTCCTGTTGACCAGACCACACACTAGAAGGTGAAGGGACGACGACGACGTTTCGGTCCGTCCTGGACCATTCTCAAGTCGATGAGAATGGTCCAGGACGGACCGAAACGTCGTCGTCGTCCCTTCACCTTCTAGTATGTGGTCTGGTCAACATACATTAGCCACGTTATTGTGACTCATCGCCTGCAACGGTCATTCCTTGTCTAAAACAGGAATGTATTCCTGTTAAGGAAGATAAACATTATAGAGAGTACTAACCACAAATTTTATTAAATTAATTAAATAAATAAATTAAATTAATTAATTAAATAAATTAAATCAAATTATATTAAATTGTATTAAACAAATCAAAGTCTCTTTATTTGTTACATTGTTTCATTCTTCCTGTTATTTTTTTTTCATAGACAATAGAAGATGATTTCAGGTTGATGTTAAATTGTCGTTATTATGAGGGGAAAGTGCCAAGCCATTACGACTATATAGGACTAGGATGGGGTCAGGATAAGCATTTGGGATGGGACGGAAGGGAAAGGAATGGTACCCCAACCACTTGGTGGATGGTTGGGGGATTGAACGCCGACCTGCATGAAGCGAGACCGTCGCTCTACCGTCCTCAAGTTGGTGTTAGCTAGGTCGCGAGTGCTTTCCCTTCCCATAGTTCAAGGTCATCCTTACTCTACTAGTTTCACACAGGTGGTTAGAGGAGTAGATGACTTGTAAACTCCTGTTTACAGGAGTTTACAGGATTTCTAAACATCCCATCCCAACCACTTATGCTGGACGGTAGAGCGACGGGCTTGCTTCATGCAGGTCGGCGTTCAATCCCCCGACCGTCCACCAAGTGGTTGGGGCACCATTCCTTTCCCTTCCGTCCCATCCCAAATCCTTATCCTGACCCCTTCCAAGGGCTATATAGTCGTAATGGCTTCGGGCTTTCTCCTGATAGTTCCTCCCCTTCCTGTTTTCAAGAGAAAAGAGCTTTCCCTTCCCCATAGCTCAGGGTAAGCCTTGCCCTTCAAGCCTTTAAACAAAAGTGTATTGAAGGGGGAGTCGGTCGGCCGAGCAGACAGCACACTTGACTTGTGATCCTGTGGTCCCGGGTTCGATCCCGGACGCCGGCGAGAAACAATGGGCAGAGTTTCTTTCACCCTATGCCCCTGTTACCTAGCAGTAAAATAGGTACCTGGGTGTTAGTCAGCTGTCACGGGCTGCTTCCTGGGGGTGGAGGCTATATACACTATAGTGTATTGGTACTACGTCATCTGGGAATCCCAACTGATTATACTACGAAAGTCAAATGTCTGTCTGTCTGTCTGTCTGTCTGTCTGTCTGTCTGTCTGTCTGTCTGTCTGTCTGTCTGTCTGTCTGTCTGTCTACACGAAGGGCCATGGCTGACCTGTCTACCTCTCATCCTAGGCCATTGTTTCTCTCACACAAAGGTAAGGAAAGCCATTCAGGTAGACCAAAAGCTGTTGTTATAGATTCAGCTACTCGGAACAAGTTCCAAGTAGCACGGGCTATGGTGAGCCCGTAACATAGACCTAAAGGCTGAAGAAGAAGAAAAAGTCGGACCACGTGACTTACAAGAAGGAAACTGTTTGTTTACAAACGGGGGGGGGGGGGGTAGGGGTAGATTTAAGTATAAACCGACCGAAGTCGGAAACCGAAAAACCTGCCCGAAACGCTGCGCGTACTAGTGGCTTTACAAAGATGTAATTACTATGCTATGTATCCTTACAATCCCAATGTACCTTCTTGTATATATATAAATAAATAAATAAATAAATAAGTAAGTAGAGGGATGAGGTGTAGACTCGAAGAGCCAGATTCACGAAGCAGTTACGCAAGCACTTGTACGAACGTGTACATCTTCCCTCAATCTTTCACGGCTTTGGTCACATTTATTAAACAGTTTACAAGGCATGAAAACTTCCCAATCAACTGTTGTTATTGTTATAAACAGCCTCCTGGTGCTTCGGAGCTCATCAACTGTTTAACAATTGTAAACAAAGCCGCTAAAGATCGAGAAAAGATGTACAGGTTAGTAAGTGCTTGCGTAACTGCTTCGTGAATCTGGGCCCCAAGTCTATAACCCTCCCTATCTCCCCTAAACCCCCCCCCTTCCCCCTTTCTCCCTTTCTCCCCGACCTCAATCACCCTCTCCAATATACCCTAACGACACCATGACCTGGTTTACGACACCTGTTATGTCTCATTGTGTCATATTGGAACCTGTGCCCAATTGAGAGTTGTTGTTGCTGTTTCAGATTTAGCTACTCAGAACGAAGTGTCCATGTAGCACGGGCTATGGTGAGCCCGTAACAGTTGAGAGGTTATAATGTTATTCTTCTCCTCCGCAGAGGCTGCGAGAAGGAATCATTCTGCGACACCACTTACCAGTAACAACAGCCTAAAGGTACACACTGCACACTCCTTTAGACAATTTTAGACATTTTTCCTAAATTCCTTTAGGCTTAGAAATCATAGCAAACTCCCAAGATTTCTGAAGACTTGGAGAGAGAGAGAGAGAGAGAGAGAGAGAGAGAGAGAGAGAGAGAGAGAGAGAGAGAGAGAGAGAGAGAGAGAGAGAGAGAGAGAGAGAGAGAGACACAGAGAGAGAGAGAGAGAGAGAGAGAGAGAGAGAGAGAGAGAGATTAAAAGATATATGCAAATTAAACATGTAATAATTGAATAAAAGAATAAACACCTTAAAATAAAATGAATATATATAAATATACAAAAACAAATAAAATCATATATATTATATATATATTATATATATATATATATATATATATATATATATATATATATATATATATATATATATATATATATATATATATCCCATCAAAACAAACAACAACTTCCTGAATAATTACCCCCTCCCCCTCCCCCCCTCCCCGCCCCCTCACCCCCCCCTCCCCCCCTCCCCCTCACCCCCCCCACGAAACCAATCATGCTAATTAACTTCTATGAATTAAATATTCCAGTTTTCCAAATCCTTTTTTTTCCCCCCTCACACTTTGGGAGCTCCTCATGCACATATTCAGTGCGGGCTCCGGTCTTCACATCCTCGGCCGCCAAATTCGAGCCCAAACGGTTTCGCCCGGGAGTCCGGGGGTTATTAGGCCGGGACTTAACGAAGCAGTTCGTATTCAATTCTCGTTGGTCGAGGTAATTAGATTGGAGAAGCCGTTAATTTTCTTGCCTTGCGGGGGTGGGGGGGGGAGGGAGGGGGAGGGGAGAGGGGGGATAGGGGGGGGTTGGGGGGGTTAGGCAATTGGGGAGGGGGGGGGTGAAAAGCAAAAGGGAAGAGGAGAGTTAGGGAAAGAGAGGCGAAGGATAGGGAAATAGGAGATGCAGAGAGAGAGAGAGAGAGAGAGAGAGAGAGAGAGAGAGAGAGAGAGAGAGAGAGAGAGAGAGAGAGAGAGAGAGACAGACAGACAGACACAGACAGAGAGAAACCAACAGTAATTTGATGAGCAAGAGACCAAACAAGGCAAATTTTACACAACCATGCAAGAAGACAGACAAACATATATGTAAACTCTTCAAAACAACAGTATACAAGTTAACTAGAATTCTCAGCTTCATTTGAAAATGGATACCAGAAAGAATATAATTTTATTTTCGTCTTTATGAATTGCTTATGGCATAATATAACCCGACTTCTGGAGTCTGTGCAACTCCTAAGTAAAATAGCCAACACAGCCAGAATATATATATATATACGTGTGTTTATATATGTTTTATATAAATGTTTATTTCAATGTTTATATAAATGAGTCTCTGGCTCATTTGGGAACTCGGTTTCCACCGGTGTCTTCCTTGTTCGTGTCCCACCCGAGCTGTATATAGTTTTGTCATTATCCACCTCTGTCAATTGGTCTGAGAATTTTGTAGGTGGCTATCATGTCTCCCCTTTACTCTTCTGTCTTCCGGGGACGTGAGGGTTAGCTCCCGTAGCCTTTCCTCGAAGCTCATACCTCTCAGTTCTGGGACTAAGTCTGTTGCGGCATACCAGAATACTAGTCGGACGGTGGCATGCGTGTGTGTGTGTGTGTGTGTGTACTCACCTATTTGTACTCACCTATTTGTGCTTGCGGGGGTTGAGCTTTGGCTCTTTGGTCCCGCCTCTCAACTGTCAATCAACTGGTGTACAGATTCCTGAGCCTACTGGGCTCTATCATATCTACATTTAAAACTGTGTATGGAGTCAGCCTCCACCACATCACTGCCTAATGCATTCCATCCGTTAACTACTCTGACACTGAAAAAGTTCCTTCTAACGTCTCTGTGGCTCATGTGGGTACTCAGTTTCCACCTGTGTCCCCTTGTTCGCGTCCCACCAGTGTTGAATAGTTCATCCTTGTTTACCCGGTCGATTCCTCTGAGGATTTTGTAGGTTGTGATCATGTCTCCCCTTACTCTTCTGTCTTCCAGTGTCGTAAGGTGCATTTCCCGCAGCCTTTCCTCGTAACTCATGCCTCTTAGTTCTGGGACTAGTCTAGTGGCATACCTTTGGACTTTTTCCAGCTTCGTCTTGTGCTTGTGTGTGTGTGTGTGTGTGTGTGTGTGTGTGTGTGTTCACCTAGTTGTGTTCACCTAGTTGTGTTTGCAGGGGTTGAGCTTTGCTCTTTCGGCCCGCCTCTCAACTGTCAATCAACTGTTTACTAACTACTTTTTTTTCCACCCCCCCCCCCCAAGAAGCAGCCCATGACAGCTGACTTACTCCCAGGTACCTATTTACTGCTAGGTAACAGAGGCATTCAGGGTGAAAGAAACTTTGCCCATTTTTGTTTCTGTAGTGCGGAAATCGAACCCGCGCCACAGAATTACGAGTCCTGCGCGCTATCCACCAGGACACGAGGCCCCTGTTGCCCCTGTGTGTGTGTGTGTGTGTGTGTGTGTGTGTGTGTGTGTGTGTGTGTGTGTGTGTGTGTGTGTGTGTACTCACCTATATGTGCTTGCAGGATCGAGCATTGACTCTTGGATCCCGCCTAAATCCTGTGTCCTGTGTGTGTGTGTGTGTGTGTGTGTGTGTCGCCCAGAAACCCAAGAAATAGCACCTACCGACCCAACGGTCGAGCTAAAACTAACTCAACATGTTCCAGTTCAACATTTACATCTCCCCTTGCCCGACACCATCAATTTTTCGTCGCCAAAGCTTGGGGACCTTCCCCCCCCTACCCCCCTACCCCCCCCCTCCTCGCCAAGGCTCACCTCCTTTCCAATACAAAAAAATCACTTATTTTTATCAATTTTTTTTTTTTTTTACTTTTGTACTCCGCCTCTCCTATCTCTCGTATATTGGTTTTCTGAATCTAAACAAGAAAAAAATGGTTCCCAGTTTTGCCATTCGAACTATTGCGTGAATGGTAGCGATTAATGTAACAACTCCCCCCCCCCAATCCCCCCCAATCCCTCTCTTTCACACGCGTAAACTCAACTCTTTTGTTTTGCGTCGTTCGAGTATATTGAACACAAAAGACTGGTGAAAGATTCGC
This sequence comes from Procambarus clarkii, assembly GCF_040958095.1. Taxonomy (NCBI): domain Eukaryota; kingdom Metazoa; phylum Arthropoda; class Malacostraca; order Decapoda; family Cambaridae; genus Procambarus; species Procambarus clarkii. The sequence goes on along the minus strand of NC_091215.1, from coordinate 23,109,583 downwards.
GCTTTTTTGTAACCTTAAAAAATAAAAAATCCCTTTTTATCTATCGTTTTCCTGAGTTTAAACAAATGTTTTACAAAAGGAGTTTTATGTGATTTTATTTAACTCATTTATTTAAGGGCATTAATATGTTTACCTTCACGTCAGTTAGACAGCAAATAGTCCAATTGTATCAAATACATTCATCGTAACAACTGAACTACAATACAACGGGACCCCACATCATACAGCTCCTATTTAAATTCACCCAAACGCATTCATATTCAAGTCTAACCTACGCTTGAAACAATCAAGTGAGCCCAGTTCGGTGTATTGCGTTACCCGGTGATGTGTTCCATAAACCGAGCACCCTATTTTCCGAATTACTATTTGGAAAATAGGGTGCTCGGTTTATGGAACAAATCACCCTATTTTCCGAATTACTATTTGGAAAATAGGGTGCTCGGTTTATGGAACAAATCACCCTATTTTCCGAATTATTATTTGGAAAATAGGGTGCTCGGTTTATGGAACAAATCACCCTATTTTCCGAATTATTATTTGGAAAATAGGGTGCTCGGTTTATGGAACAAATCACCCTATTTTCCGAATTACTATTTGGAAAATAGGGTGCTTACTTTTTCTCAAAAGGAGTAACCCAGTAGACCTTGGGGAGCCGGTCGGCCGAGCGGACAGCACGCTGAACTTGTGATCCTGTGGTCCTTGGTTCGATCCCAGACGCCGGCAAGAAACAATGGGCAGAGTTTCTTTCACCCTATGCCCCTGTTACCTAACAGTAAAATAGGTACCTGGGTGTTAGTCAGCTGTCACGGGCTTCTTCCTGGGGGTGGAGGCCTGGTCGAGGACCGGGCCGCGGGGACACTAAAAAGCCCCGAAATCATCTCAAGATAACCTCAAGATAACCTCAAGATAACCTCAAGATAACCTCAAGATAACCTCAAGATGCTCTATCAATATCCCTAATTACTACCTATTTTGTTTTTACGAAACCTAAGGCACTCAACAATCAGTCCCTATTTGCACAATCACTATGACTGTATTAAATGAAGGGATAATAAAGCAACAATTACGATATTGTAAATACAAACTTTAGCTTTACATCAATAAAGATATGAAACTAACAATCGAGAAATTAAATAAAAAAAAATATGTGAGCTCTCTCTCTCTCTTTCTCTCTCTCTCTCTCTCTCTCTCTCTCTCTCTCTCTCTCTCTCTCTCTCTCTCTCTCTCTCTCTCTCACTCACTTTCTCTCCAGCCCTCTGTCTCTCTCTCACTTCCCTACTCCCTCTTTCATATTGTTCTCCTGTCCACCACTCCTCTAGTGCTCCTCTCCCTTCCTCTCACACCCTCCTCACTCTTCTTCTCTTCATTCCTCCCTTCCTCTCCCACCCCTCCCTAAATCTCCCTTCGTTCCTACCTCTCCCTCTCTTCCTCTCCCTCTCTCTCTCTCCCTCTCTCCCTCCACCTCTTCCATGCATGGGGCATCACACAACAACCTCGGTGAACACTGTAGGTCTGCCCTCGAGAGATTATTAATGATGTTTTGACGAACTTAATGATGATGATGGTGATTAGGGCCCCCCGCCCCCCCCCCCAGTGCTACCTACAACCCCCCCCACCCCCTTCCCCCCTCTCCTCCCTTCCCCCCCCCCTTTCCCACTCTCTCACCTCTTCCAGGATCATCATCTCCTCACTCAACAATTACCTTCCCCTTCCTTTCCTTTCCCCTACCTTTCCTTCCCTTTCCTTTCCTTCCCTCCCTTTCCTTCCCTCCCTTTCCCCTACCTTTCCCACCTCCACCACAAACAGCTAGATAAATGTTTACTGATTTGTAAACACATTTGTGTACTCTCTCTCTCTCTCTCTCTCTCTCTCTCTCTCTCTCTCTCTCTCTCGTTGTCAGATATACCAAGCTCTTTTGGGGCACAGAGGTAAACTAAGGTGTGTACCATAAGTTTACCATGTGAAGAACAGAGGTATACATGGTATAATCCAGGTGGTGGTGATATATGGAGTATACTCACAGCTGGTGAGTGGTTACTAGTGACAGCTGGTGGTGATAAGAGGGGGGTGATCAGCCCCTTACAAGCTCGTTTAACTCAGATGGTTAACTATAGAAACTAATTTGATCTGAATTAAAATTACAGTAACTCCAAATATCACGAGAGAGAGAGAGAGAGAGAGAGAGAGAGAGAGAGAGAGAGAGAGAGAGAGAGAGAGAGAGAGAGAGAGAGAGAGAGAGAGAGAGAGAGAGAGAGAGAGAGAGAGAGTGAGTGAGAGGTAAGGTAGAGAAGGAACAATAGAGCAAGCTAAAGAGATAGAAATAAAGCAAAGAAAGCTATATACCTTTAACACACAGTGATACACAGACACGATGGAATACACACAGAGATACATTTACAACACACAAATTGCTATACAGTCAAGCAGACTGTTACACACTAATCAGGGCATCACCAACAACAACAGTCTATTTAAACCATTCCCCTCACCCCCATCCCCCCACAGCAAGCCCCACTGAACGAGGGGAAACTGTGCAGAGGATAGTTCCCCCTCTTCTAGCATGTAGAGGGGGGCAAATAGGGGTCAGTTTCCCCCCCCTTCTATACACTCCAAACTGTGCAGCAACACTTACCCTCTCTCCCTCTCAGGTGCTGTGCTCAGGTGCTGTGCTCAGGTGCTTGAAGAACAGCCTGTGTGATCAGAAGAACAACATAAGAACATGAGCCAGAACAGAGGGGAGAAGCTATGCAAAGTTGTGATATATTCACATATATTCAGAAAAATCTACATCTGTAAAGTAGAAAAATCTGCATAATCTACATCTGTAAAGTAGAAAATCTACATAATCTACCTCAGTAAAGTAGAAAAATCTACATTATCTACATCAGTTAAGAAAAATCTGCATAATCTACATCAATAAAGAATAAAAATCTACATCAGTAAAGTAGACAAATCTACATAATCTACATCAGTAAAGTAGAAAAATCTACATCAGTAAAGTAGACAAATCTACATAATCAACATCAGTAAAGTAGAAAATCTACATTATTTACATCAGTAAAGTAGAAAATCTACATCAGTAAAGTAGAAATATCTACATAATCTACATCAATAAAGTAGAAAAATCTACATAATCTACACCAGTAAAGTAGAAAAATCTACATCAATAAACAAGAAAAATCTACATCAGTAAAGTAGAAAAATCTACACAATCTACATCAGTAAAGTAGAAAAATCAACATAATCAACATCAGTAAAGTAGAAAATCTACATAATCAACATCAGTAAAGTAGAAAATCTACATTATCTACATCAGTAAAGTAGAAAATCTACATCAGTAAAGTAGAAAAAGCTACATAATCTACATCAGTAAAGTAGAAAAATCTACATAAACTTTGAGTCAATTATGTGGGTTACCTGCTTTTGAGTCGATCATTTGCCTTTAACAAGAAAACAATAGCGATGTGAACTAGCTGCCGGAAAGCTATTTTAGCAACATGGGAGCCGGTCGGCCGAGCGGACAGCACACTGGACTTGTGATTCTGTGGTCCTGGGTTCGATCCCAGGCGCCGGCGAGAAACAATGGGCAGAGTTTCTTTCACCCTATGTCCCTGTTACCTAGCAGTAAAATAGGTACCTGGGTGTTAGTCAGCTGTCACGGGCTGCTTCCTGGGGGTGGAGGCCTGGTCGAGGACCGGGCCGCGGGGACACTAAAAGCCCCGAAATCATCTCTAGATAACCTCTAGATAACACACTCTTAAGTCCTTCAGTAACTCAATCTCAAACAACACTCAAAGCTGCAACACTAGAGAACGCCACAGGTCAATCCCAGGTACAATTCTTTTCCTACAAAACATTGAACTAATATTTTCGAAGTCTCGACAATGATTAAAAATTATATATTTTTTTTCCCGGATGATACGAGGTTATACATCAGACTACAATTAACTACAATTAACAAAATGGTAATTATAAAGTTGTATACAAATTTAACAAATGGATTGTAGTCCATATTCAACATTAACCAAGTTAACAAGACTTACTGTACGATATTAAGCAGAGCAATTAAGAAGAAGTTCTTATTAACCGTTAAGACGTCTTTAACTAGCCAATTCTCTCTCTCACACACACACGCTACTCGGGAGACAGCACCCGAGTCGCGCCGGCTATCAAACTGTAGCGAATTGCAAAAGTCTCATTCGTCAACTCAAGTTGCCTATATATTCAAAATCTGTATTATCTTATACATAAATTAATTTAATTGTGTATTTGAATTAGGTCTGTGTGTATTTAGGTCAAGGTTAGGTTAGGTGTTTATAAATTCTAATTGGCAATTGTTTGTATTCGTAGTAGGTTAGGTTAGGTTAGGTTAGGTTAGGTTCGGTTAGGTGTTTATAAATTCTAATTGGCAATTGTTTGTATTCGTAGTAGGTTGGTGAAGCGATTCGAACAGAAGTCGTCAGCGAAGCACTTGTTTGAAAAGTGTTCGAACGTCATCAGTTGTGAGTCAAACAAGCCGTCCTCGTCAACTAAGGGCCAAATACTCGTTAATTCAGCCGCCAAACACCCCCTCCCCCCCCCCCCCCCCCCTCACCCCACAATTGTTTATGGATAAAAAACGGTTTACACACGACTCACAACTGATGACGTTCGAACACTTCTCGAGCAAGTGCTTCGCTCAACCTCTTCAAATGCTTCACCCACGTACTACAAATACATATTATCGTCAATGGAACATAAACAACAAACCTAACCTAACCTAACCTACTCCTAATTATATCTTGAATTTTAAAATATAATATTAATTATTATGAGATTTTTTTTTTTGTATAAAGTTCGTTAAAACTGATGGTGAACTGCTGCCACTCGAACGAGTCTGGCCTGAGGACAGGCCACTTTACACTTGGAGTCAAGTATAAAGTACTTATAACCCATAAAGAGGGGAGGGAGGTCTGGCGGCTGTATTAACGAGCCTTTGGCCTTTCTTTCCTGATTTTTCAATTTTTTTTTTAATTTTCCCCGAGGGGCGAGTTAATTGAGCAGCGGCACTCATCCTGTGAGTGGACACATCTTGAGGTTAATCTTGAGGTTATCTTGAGATGATTTCGGGGCTTCAGTGTCCCCGCGGCCCGGTCCTCGACCAGGCCTCCACCCACAGGAAGCAACCCGTGACAGTTGACTAACACCCATGTACCTATTTTACTGCTAGGTAACAGGGGCATAGGGTGAAAGAAACTCTGCCCATTGTTTCTCGCCGGCGCCCGGGATCGAACCCGGGACCACAGGATCACAAGTCCAGCGTGCTGTCCGCTCGGCCGACCGGCCCCATAGCAGCATGTACAACACTCCCCAATAGGAAGAAAACCCGCTGGGTTGTTCATCCTGTCACTTGTAACCCAGACACAGCTTGGGACTTGTATGACCATCCTACGGGCCAAACAGGATCTATAACATGTGAACAGCGCTGCATTACATCACTTGAACAGGAACAAGTTGAGCAAGAACGAAAAAAAAAGTTCGTGTTCAACTCTGGAATTAAGGTATAATAGTCTTAGCCACCTTCACCTTCTGAACAGGAACTGTCTGTTGTTTCCTGAGTATTTCTGACGTCTCCTGACGTCTTCTGACGTTTCCTGACGTCTTCTGACGTTTCCTGACGTCTTCTGACGTCTCCTGACGTCTTCTGAGGTCTTCTGATGTCTCCTGACGTCTTCTGAGGTCTTCTGATGTCTCCTAACGTCTCCTGACGACTTCTGACGTCTCCTGACATCTTCTGACGTCTCCTGACGTCTTCTGAGGTCTTCTGATGTCTCCTGAGGTCTTCTGATGTCTCCTGACGTCTCCTAACGTCTCCTGACGACTTCTGACGTCTCCTGACATCTTCTGACGTCTCCTGACGTCTTCTGACGTAAGATGATTTAAGATTTGAAGAAAGTTACAAGAATACTTCCAATTCAGGATCAGGACTGGACCCATACAGGGAAGTCTAACCACAGGTAGTGTGAATGTATCGCAATAGATGGCGCTGGAGACTATTCATCAATTCATATTTTGATGAATGTGTCTGATGGAGGTCACAGAAGGGGGCCCAGTGTGTTACACGCTTGACAGTTAAGAGGTGGGGGCTCAGAAGCTAGAGCCCGATCTCCTTAAAATGGATACATGAACGGTATTACGTTAGTCCTCTCAGCTAACACGTCGCATTACACACACACACGCACACACACGCACACACACACACATACACACACATACACACACACACACACACACACACACACACACACACACACACACACACACACACACACACACACACACACACACACACACACACACACACACATACACACACACACACACACATACACACACACACACACATACACACACACACACACACACACACACACATACACACACACACACACACACACACACATACACACACACACACATACACACACACACACACACACACACACACACACACACACACACACATACACATACACACACACACACACACACACACACACACACACACACACACACACACACACACACACACACACACACACACACACACACACACACATACACAGACACACACACATACACACACACACATACACACACACACACACAGACACACACACACACTTCAGGCGGGATTCAGGCGGGATCCAAGAGCCAATGCTCGATCCTACAAGCACAAATAGGTGAGCACACACACACACACACACACACACACACACACACACACACACACACACACACACACACACACACACACACACACAGACATACACATACACACACAGAGGATCCTAAGCCCAACTTAATCCCAAGATAAAAGGTGCCGGCGATTCGAACCCTCGTCACCAACAACACTTCAGCCAGCGTGCTGGTTTGTGTGTGTGAGAGAGAGAGAGAGAGAGAGAGAGAGAGAGAGAGAGAGAGAGAGAGAGAGAGAGAGAGAGAGAGAGAGAGAGAGAGAGAGAGAGAGAGAGAGGGAGAGAGAGAGAGAAGGAGAACGCATGCTCTTGGAAGCTAATTGTGTTACGAGTGAGCCCCCCTCCAAAGATCTCTATATCCCCAACTGAGCTCATCTGAACGCTGCTAATTGAGTCTCCGGATAATTGTTTCTGGTAGTTATCCGGCTCGTGTGTTATCCGGCTCGTGTGTTATCCGGCTCGTGTTCTGTGTAGATTAGTTGCTGTTAGTTGAATTCATAACACATGGTATGACTTCTTGATATACTTCATTCTCGATATACCTTCATGTATTGTTTAATATTTATGCTGGTATGTGTTCGTACATATACATAGTTTAATACATGTGGTTTATATATGTTTGTATTTACAGCACGTGTATGCTCAGTCTAGTTTAAAATATATGGTTGTATATGTTCGTATATACACAATACATCAGTCTAGTTCAATATATACGCTTGTATAGTGCTCGCTATCTATCTATCTATATATATATATATATATATATATATATATATATATATATATATATATATATATATATATATATATATATATATATATATGTCGTACCTAGTAGCCAGAACGCACTTCTCAGCCTACTATGCAAGGCCCGATTTGCCTAATAAGCCAAGTTTTCATGAATTAATTGTTTGTCGACAACCTAACCTACCTAACCTAACCTAACCTAACTTTTTCTGCTACCTATCCTAACCTAACCTATAAAGATAGGTTAGGTTAGGTTAGGTAGGGATGGTTAGGTTCGGTCATATATCTACGTTAATTTTAACTCCAATAAAAAAAATTGACCTCATACATAATGAAATGGGTAGCTTTATCATTTCATAAGAAAAAAATTAGAGAAAATATATTAATTCAGGAAAACTTGGCTTATTAGGCAAATCGGGCCTTGCATAGTAGGCTGAGAAGTGCGTTCTGGCTACTAGGTACGACATATATATATACATATATATATATATATATATATATATATATATATATATATATATATATATATATATATTTTATTAAATATGACCGAAAAAGTAAGATTAATAATTCTAACACGAATTTTCTCAATCTTTCGTACATTATGCTTCACTGTTGGAGGTAAATCAAAAATCACTTCTCCAAAATTCATTTTTATTTCTAGTCTGACGCGACACGGGCGCGTTTCGTAAAACTTATTACATTTTCAAAGACTTCACAAATACACAACTGATTAGAACTTGCGTTTCCCTGATTTTATATCTACATTTGAGTGAGGTGGGAAGGGTGATGTGGCATTACATTTGAGTAAGGTGGGAAGGATGATGTGGCATTAGAGGATATTAATAGGGTATTAAAAGTATCAACACAAGACAGAACACGAAACAATGGATATTGAATAGAAGTGTTTGTAGAAAGCCTATTGGTCCATATTTCTTGATGCTTCTATATTGGAGCGGAGTCTTGAGGTGGGTAGAATATAGTTGTGCAATAATTGGCAGTTGATTGCTGGTGTTGACTTCTTGATGTGTAGTGCCTCGCAAACGTCTAGCCGCCTGCTATCGCTGTATCTATCGATGATTTCTGTGTTGTTTACTAGGATTTCTCTGGCGATGGTTTGGTTATGGGAAGAGATTATATGTTCCTTAATGGAGCCCTGTTGTTTATGCATCGTTAAACGCCTAGAAAGAGATGTTGTTGTCTTGCCTATATACTGGGTTTTTTGGAGCTTACAGTCCCCAAGTGGGCATTTGAAGGCATAGACGACGTTAGTCTCTTTTAAAGCGTTCTGTTTCGTGTCTGGAGAGTTTCTCATGAGTAGGCTGGCTGTTTTTCTGGTTTTATAGTAAATCGTCAGTTGTATCCTCTGATTTTTGTCTGTAGGGATAACGTTTCTATTAACAATATCTTTCAGGACCCTTTCCTCTGTTTTATGAGCTGTGGAAAAGAAGTTCCTGTAAAATAGTCTAATAGGGGGTATAGGTGTTGTGTTAGTTGTCTCTTCGGAGGTTGCATGGCTTTTCACTTTCCTTCTTATGATGGAAAAGTTTCCTTCACCTATACCCCCTATTAGACTATTTTACAGGAACTTCTTTTCCACAGCTCATAAAACAGAGGAAAGGGTCCTGAAAGATATTGTTAATAGAAACGTTATCCCTACAGACAAAAATCAGAGGATACAACTGACGATTTACTATAAAACCAGAAAAACAGCCAGCCTACTCATGAGAAACTCTCCAGACACGAAACAGAACGCTTTAAAAGAGACTAACGTCGTCTATGCCTTCAAATGCCCACTTGGGGACTGTAAGCTCCAAAAAACCCAGTATATAGGCAAGACAACAACATCTCTTTCTAGGCGTTTAACGATGCATAAACAACAGGGCTCCATTAAGGAACATATAATCTCTTCCCATAACCAAACCATCGCCAGAGAAATCCTAGTAAACAACACAGAAATCATCGATAGATACAGCGATAGCAGGCGGCTAGACGTTTGCGAGGCACTACACATCAAGAAGTCAACACCAGCAATCAACTGCCAATTATTGCACAACTATATTCTACCCACCTCAAGACTCCGCTCCAATATAGAAGCATCAAGAAATATGGACCAATAGGCTTTCTACAAACACTTCTATTCAATATCCATTGTTTCGTGTTCTGTCTTGTGTTGATACTTTTAATACCCTATTAATATCCTCTAATGCCACATCATCCTTCCCACCTTACTCAAATGTAATGCCACATCACCCTTCCCACCTCACTCAAATGTAGATATAAAATCAGGGAAACGCAAGTTCTAATCAGTTGTGTATTTGTGAAGTCTTTGAAAATGTAATAAGTTTTACGAAACGCGCCCGTGTCGCGTCAGACTAGAAATAAAAATGAATTTTGGAGAAGTGATTTTTGATTTACCTCCAACAGTGAAGCATAATGTACGAAAGATTGAGAAAATTCGTGTTAGAATTATTAATCTTACTTTTTCGGTCATATTTAATAAAATATGTCTACAGGAAAGACTGCTACCAAAATATACTAATATATATATATATATATATATATATATATATACACCATCATTCAGGAATGAGCAATGGCATATTCGTTGTAAATTAAAAAACAATGGATTGCTGGCTTCTACTCTCTATAGATCAAATAATTAGTTAATTAGTTTATTATAGATTCTGAACCCAAACTGTCCGGTAGCGCAAAACTCACATAATGAGTTGAGCAGCTGGCCCTGCAAGTTACGGGATCACCATAGCCCGTGCTACATGGACACTTCGTTCTGAGTAGCTAAACCTGAAACAACAACATTGACTGCAATGTTCACTAAGCTAATTTGCATATCCGGTGAGCCGGGTACAGATAGATTTTACTTTCTTTGAAATTTGCGATTAGGTCCAGGCGTCCAACAGCCTGGTTGATCAGTCCAGCAACCAGGAGGCCTGGTCGACGACCGGGCCGTGGGGACGCTAAGCCCCGGAAGCACCTCAAGGTAACCTCAAGGTAGGTTACAAGGAAATTGGCGTAGTTACAGAACTGTAACTACGCCATTTAAGAGGTTACATGGGTAAGCAAGCATTATACACCCCATTGTTTTTTTTTTGTTTACACACCTGAACGTTAAAAATGCGATGGTTTAGGGAAAGTTTAGAAATTACTTAAATATCGACTTCCTGCGACTAACGAATAGGTTATAGGTTAGACTAGATTAGGTTAGGTTAGGTAAGGTTAGGTTAGGTAAGGTTAGGTTCGGTTAGGTAAGGTTAGGTTAGGTAAGGTTAGGTTAGGTTAGGTTAGGTTAGGTTAGGTTAGGCAAGGTTAGGTTAGGCTAGGCTAGGTTAGGTTAGGTTAGGTTAGGCTAGGTTAGGTAAAGTATTTAAATCAAAAAATTACATTTAGGCATAACATAAGTGTCATATAACTAATAATTAGAAAGACGATGCATTGTAAAGACAAAAACATACATTATAAAATTAGGATGATGAGACAAATAGCTGTAGAATATATATAAAATAATGCAAACATGACATTGTATATCAATCTACACACACACTCAGCATTATATACATCAACAAATTATCGGGGGTTATCTATTGGGGGTTATCTTGTCTCAAAATTACTCCAAACTCACACACCCACACACATATAGGCACCAGTTGATTAACAGTTGAGAGGCGGGACCAAAGAGCCAGAGCTCAACCCCCTCTCAAGCACAACTAAGTCAATACAACTAGGTGAGTGCGTAGCTCATATAGAGCATCGATCTGATATCAATTGAACTCAAAAATCAACCCGTTCTCGCACTTGCTTATAGTCAATATTGGCTTATTTAATAACTGCATATGTGACATACTAATTGATTGTGAATATTTTAGTTTACCTTGAAAAGCTTCATAGAAAACACTGACCTCACCTAACCTTCTTGGTATGTTAAGATAAGCATCTAATTGCTTCTTAATTACAGTTATTACTTAACCTATTAGTCAGAGTCTTAATCTTTCCTAAATACCCCAGAAGAGAATCACCCAGTTGGCGCATTGTGTTGTTCCTTAGACCCACGGCCCTCATGGGTATTACCAGGGCACGTGGTGGGGCAGGGATGGGTATAGAGGTTGTTTATTGAGGGGAAGAGGAGAGGGAGAGAGAGAGAGAGAGAGAGAGAGAGAGAGAGAGAGAGAGAGAGAGAGAGAGAGAGAGAGAGAGAGAGAGAGAGAGAGAGAGAGAGAGGATACACAACAAACTGTGTTTACAAGCAGTTTTCAAAGGGGTGCCAAAGTTTAGGTTGTTAATTGTCAGTTTGTTGTGTTCGGTGAGAGGATGGCCCTTCAGCGGTGGGCTAACGAGGCACTGGTGCCACCCCCTCCTGACACCATCCATGTAGTGCCAGATTTCTGACACTATTATGATATCGCGTTGATATCATAATGGGCGCTCACAGGGTGAACAATTCAGTGGGGGGGGAGGTGTTGTACATGCTGCTATGGCGGTGTGTTCACTCACAGGATGAGTGGCGCTGCCCAATACTGTCACTACGGCGGTGTGTCCACTCACAGGATGAGTGGCGCTGCCCAATACTGTCACTATGGCGGTGTGTCCACTCACAGGATGAGTGGCGCTGCCCAATACTGTCACTATGGCGGTGTGTCCACTCACAGGACGAGTGGCGCTGCCCAATACTGTCACTATGGCGGTGTGTCCACTCACAGCATGAGTGACGCTGCCCAATACTGTCACTATGGCGGTGTGTCCACTCACAGGATGAGTGGCGCTGCCCAATACTGTCACTATGGCGGTGTGTCCACTCACAGGATGAGTGATATATAATCCTTTACGACATCCCTACTTAATAAATAAACCGGACCTATCCTAACATAACCCAAGCGAACCTATACTAACCTATACTAACCTGCCTGAACTTGACCTAACGAAAATGAGAGACAAAATATTGAGTTTTATATTGAGAGAGAGACAGAGAGAGAGAGAGAGAGAGAGAGAGAGAGAGAGAGAGAGAGAGAGAGAGAGAGAGAGAGAGAGAGAGAGAGAGAGAGTCAACAGATGGTTAGAATTTCCGCCAAGGGGGGAAAAAACAAGTCGATGACCTGTCAACGATGTATCACCTGTCAACGATGTATCACCTGTCAACGATGTATCACCTGTCAATGATGTATTTGACAGGTGAAGCCTCAGATTTCCCCTAGTTTTCCCCTCCTCTAGTCTAGTTTCCCCTCTATACGCTATCTCTTATCTCTATACGTATATATCTATACGACTCTCTTCTGGTAATTATATGCAGCCTTGTTGAACTATAAACTACCGTTGGGTTGTTTTGTATGTTCTTAGGTTAATTGCTGCGGGATCCGTCCAATTGTGAGCCTCGTCTGCTTGGCGACGCCTTTGATTCCTGCGGGTTCCGAGTTCGATCCCCCGATGGTCGGCGTGGTTGAGTATTGGTTCTTCATGCCCGTCCTCATAATGTCTCAGCTAAGGCGCTACCATTATCACCACCAAACATCAACTGACCCACTACCACCACTACCACCTCCACTACCACAATATAATCAACCACTACCACCACGCTGAACGCCAATACCAACAAACCACCAGTTCTACCACAACTACCACAATCATTACCAACAACACAACAACCACCAACACCGGAACGAGACACCACGAACCAAATTATACCAAACATGAAAAAAAAAATCGTTTTAAACTACAACAATTATCAACAGCATAAAAAAAATACAACACCCAGATACAACGTCTCCTAGGCCTAGCCATCATATAGACTTATCGCAGAACATGTATATACTCTATATTAGGCCTAGAAGAGGCTATAGATAGGCTAGCCTAATATCTCCTTAACTCCTCGAGTGTTGCAAGACTTTTCTTGAAGGTGTTGCAACAGGTTGCACTCCAGAGTCGCAATACCTTCGAGGATCTTCAGAGTTCCATCTACAAAACAGACGAGGAGAAAAACAAAAGCTCAAATTTCTGCACAAAAGGAACAGAAGAAGGAAATACAAAAAGGGAAAGGTAGGCAATATTCCCCTTGCGGGGGGGGGGGTGGAGGAGGAGGAAGAGGGGGGGGAGGTAAAAGGGAGGGAGAGAGAGAGAGAGAGAGAGAGAGAGAGAGAGAGAGAGAGAGAGAGAGAGAGAGAGAGAGAGAGAGAGAGAGAGAGAGAAAGGGGAGGAGGAAGAGGGTTAGGTGGAAGAGACAGGGAGAGGAGATCTAGAGAGGTTTACAGAGTCACACCTTTCTCTAGTCTTAAAGTAATATGGGAAGGAGGAGGGGGGGAGGGTGAAGCCAGGAAAGGGGGGGGGGGTGACGGTAGGAGAAGCACCCCCCCCTTCCCCTTTGATACATGGAAGGGGGGTTGAAGCCAGGAGGGGGGGGGGTGAGGGGTCGGAGAGGTACCCCTCCCCCGGGGTAAAATGGGGGGGAGGGGGGTGGGGGGTTGAAGCCAGGAGGGGGGGGGGTGAGGGGTCGGAGAGGTACCCCTCCCCCGGGGTAAAATGGGGGGGAGGGGGTAGGGGTTGAAGCCAGGAGGGGGAGGGGGGGTGAGGTTCGGAGAGTCCCACCTCCCCCGGGGTAAAATGGAGGGGAGGGGGGGGGTGAGGGGTCGGAGAGGCACCCCCATGGGTAACATTGTGTTTCATAGTGGCAGTGTCCGCGCTAAACGCTTCCTAAATATTTCACTACCTGGCTGAGAGAGGGGAAAGGAGGGGAAGAAAAGGAGAGGGGGAGTCGGGGGTTGGGGGGATGGTGGGGGGTAGGGCAATGAGAGGGAAGAGGAGGAGAGGGGAAGAGGCGGGGGTAGGACACCGGGAAGGGAGAGCGGGGGGGGGGGGAGCGGTGGGGGGGGGGAGCGGAGGGGGGGGGGGGAAGGAGGAGCGGAAGGTGGGGGGGGGAAGGGGGAGCGGAGGGGTGAGGGGGATTGTGAGTCCACCATACCATCACTTTCAACTACCACCACCACAATCACCACTCCAACCACCACCAAACAATAACAATAACCACAATATATATATATATATATATATATATATATATATATATATATATATATATATATATATATATATATATATATATATATATATATATATACGTCGTACCTAGTAGCCAGAACGCACTTCTCAGCCTACTATGCAAGGCCCGATTTGCCTAATAAGCCAAGTTTTCATGAATTAATTGTTTTTCGACTACCTAACCTACCTAACCTAACCTAACCTAACTTTTTCGGCTACCTAACCTAACCTAACCTATAAAGATAGGTTAGGTTAGGTTAGGTAGGGTTGGTTAGGTTCGGTCATATATCTACGTTAATTTTAACTCCAATAAAAAAAATTGACCTCATACACAAGGAAATGGGTAGCTTTATCATTTCATAAGAAAAAAATTTGAGAAAATATATTAATTCAGGAAAACTTGGCTTATTAGGCAAATCGGGCCTTGCATAGTAGGCCCAGAAGTGCATTCTGGCTACTAGGTACGACATATATATATATATATATATATATATATATATATATATATATATATATATATATATATATATATATATATATATATATATACACCCTCCTATACAACTCTCAATGGATTAAAACACCCCCGCCCCCTTTTTTATTTGGAGTTAAAGTGGCTTTTGTTATCACCGACTTTTGTTTCAGAGGCTCTTGTTGTGCGCTGTGAACTTCATTTTTAATTTAAGAGCAAGGAGAGGGAGGGGGGTGATAGGAGGGGGGGGGAGAGGTGAGAGGAGGGGGAAGGGAGGTGAGAGGAGGGGGGAGGGGAGGGGAATGCTGCTGAGAGTTGATAGGAAAGGGGGGGGGGAAGAAAGTAGGGGAGGGAGGGAGGGTAAGTAGAAAAAGGGTGGAGGAAAGATGTGGAGGGTAAGGTAGGGAAAATTAGGTGGGGGAATGGAGGAAGGAATTTGGTGAGAGCTTCGGAGAGAAAAATGTTGAGAGTGGGAGTGGAGGTGATTGGGCAAGGTTAGGGAGGGTAAAACCTGTAATGGGACTTGGAACAGAGAAGGGGACTGAAGGACGGGAGAGGGTGAGGGAAGGGTGAGGTCAGAGGGGA
>NC_091215.1:23086501-23089001 GCF_040958095.1 Procambarus clarkii | reverse complement strand
TTGACAGTTGTTCATGTCAACTTCAATATTTGATTTAGAATAGTTTGCTCTGTTTTTATTATTATTTATTCATTTGTTTAGCTACTTTATTGTATTTTTTGTTTTTTTGGGGGGAGGCCTGAGTCATGTCATATGTTAAGCCTGAGTCATGTCATATGTTAAGCCTGAGTCATGTCATCTGTTATGCCTGAGTCATGTCATATGTTAAGCCTGAGTCATGTCATATGTTATGCCTGAGTCATGTCATCTGTTATGCCTGAGTCATGTCATCTGTTATGCCTGAGTCATGTCATATGTTAAGCCTGAGTCATGTCATATGTTAAGCCTGAGTCATGTCATATGTTAAGCCTGAGTCATGTCATATGTTAAGCCTGAGTCATGTCATATGTTTCACCTGAATCATGTCATATGTTTCACCTGTATCATGTCATATGTTTCACCTGTATCATGTTATATATTATGTCTGTGTTATATCATATGTTATACCTGTATCATGTCATATGTTTCACCTGAATCATGTCATATGTTTCACCTGTATCATGTCATATGTTTCACCTGAATCATGTCATATGTTTCACCTGTATCATGTCATATGTTTCACCTGTATCATGTCATATGTTTCACCTGTATCATGTCATATGCCTGTGTCATATCATAGATATAGTGACCCAAATAAAACATGAATACTTAGCAGTATACCAGCTAGTATGATAGCCAGCTGAGGCTATACTAACACGCCAGAGTATGTCAAATAACCTCTAAAAGCTTCCTCAGCTACGAGAAACTTGAGGTAACTTCAATGACCCTCCGCAGCTGGAAACAACTAGCTGCAAGTGGGAAATTACGACGAGCTAAGACCCAACGAGCAGTTATCTCAAGAAAGACCAAAGGGTGTACCTCAGATGTGAGCAGACTTGGGATACTGGCTCAAAGATATTGGGTGAAGCTGATCTGAAGTGAGCACGGGGGTCAGTATGATTTAAGAAAGTTAAGGTGATTTACGGACACTAGAATTGTATAGTGATTGTTACTTAACCTATTATAGGTATAGGTTAGGTAATAATTGTAATTACGAAGCAATAAGATGCTTATCTTAACATACTAAGTAGGTTAGGTAAGGTCGGTGTTTTCTATGAAGCTTTTCAAGGGAAACTATTATGTTAAGTATGTCACCTATGCACATATTTAATAAGTCAATATTGACTTATTAAATTTGCGAGAACGGGTTGTATAGTGGATAGGATTGTGTTGACTGGCGGGGAAGCAGGTTGGGGATTAGGTGATAGGATTAATGTAATTATATGAGAACAGGATATAGGGGAAAGGGGGGAAGGGTGGTGGTGGCAGGATGGAAAAGTAGGCATAAACTGTGGCCTGTAAAGGGAGGAATGGGACGTAGGGTGTAAGAGAATGGAAGAGGAAGGAAGAGGAGTGAGGTGCCGTCACAGAAAACAGTTCAAGGGGACCTGAATGGGTTATATGATTCGTCCAAGTAATGTTAAGGATTTTACCTGACAGGAATATTACGTCGAGAAGCGATCCGTTACCTATTGTACCAGCTTGAGGGGCAGTAGCTGCCTTTCCTTTGCTTTACCTTCTACTTGCCTGCCTTTCCCGTGTCCCCCTTACCTGCCTTCTCCTTGGTAGAAGATTGATTGATTGATAAAGATTAAGCCACCCAAGAGGTGGCACGGGCATGAATAGCCCGTAAAAGGCAGAAGAGCGTTATCTACCCTCCCTTGGTAGAAGGCAGGTAAGGGCCTTATCTACCCTCCACTTGGCTGCCTTCTCCCCCCCCCCTTAAGTGCTAACTGGCGTCAGACATAACCCCACACATTTATTTCAATTACACACTGATACAAAAATGGTTACTCAGGGAGAAATACCAGCAGGGGCGGCGCGAATTACCGGGCAGTTGGTCGCTTGGCGTGTGAGAGTCAAGGCTAAACCCGGTCTGTTTCCGGTTTTGAACGTGATGAGAGATTGTTCAAGGCGTGTTTATGTCTTGTCATTCGTCATGGATTACAGTGTGGGTGTGTACTCACGTAGTTGTGTTTGCGGGGGTTGAGCTTTGGCTCAACCCGTCCCACCACCCGTGAGAGGTCCCGCCTCTCAACTGGTGTACAGGTGTGTGTGTGTGTGTGTGTGTGTGTGTGTGTGTGTGTGTGTGTGTGTACATGTGTGTGTATTCACCTAGTTGTATTTGCGGGGGTTGAGCTTTGCTCTTTCGGCCCGCCTCTCAACTGTCAATCACCTGTTTACTAACTACACTATTTTTTTTCACACCACACACACACACACACACACACCCCAGGAAGCAGCCCATGACAGCTGACTAAACTCCCAGGTACCTATTTACTGCTAGGTAACAGGGCCATTCAGGGTGAAAGAAACTTTGCCCATTTGTTTCTGCCGGGTGCGGGAATCGAACCAGCGCCACAGAATTACGAGTCCTGCGCGCTATCCACCAGGCCCCCAATGTATGTGTGTGTGTGTGTGT
>NC_091215.1:23074001-23081501 GCF_040958095.1 Procambarus clarkii | reverse complement strand
ACCTCTTGGGTGGCTTAATCTTCATCAATCAATCACCTCAATCGTGGCAGACTTTGTTTTCATGAGTTAAACAACTGATGTGCTCGGCAGCACTGTACGAGGCTGTTTACAATACTAACAACCTTGGGTACTGAAGTGGCCAAGCTCGTTAACTGTTAACAGTTAACTGTTTACTAAATGCAAACATGATGATCAAGATGAACAGGTTTCGTAATTAGTTGAGTAAATACTAGATGAGCTCAGGTTCCTGATTCATTGACTAAATCATCTATGTATGAACACATTAAGCCAGTGTTGTATACGTATACAGTAACCTTGTAGGGTCACTGGTGATTTATTAAACTCCGGTTATACACTAATTATTCACTAATACATATAAACTAACTATACACTAATTGTATGTTAATATTTAAACTAACTATACACTAATTATATACTAAATGAGTTAACCAACTACACACTAGTTATACACATTGTGTAAACTAACTACACACTAGTTATACACTAATATGTAAACTAATTACACTCTAATGTGTAATCTAACTACACATTAGTTATACACCTATAAACTAACTTCAAGGGAACATACACACTCCCGATCGTAACGTGTAGTGAGACAACATATATTGTTGTTATATATATATATATATATATATATATATATATATATATATATATACATATATGAGTAACATATATTAGGCAACGAACGAAATTGACAAACAATTCACACATTAAACATTCTGAAACAGAGTAGTTGAATTTACCCCCACCTCCTCCCCCGCTCCCAACCTCCCCCCCCCTTCTCTGGGGCGGCCAGGAGGGGAATGGGGGGGGATGGAGTATGTTGTGGAGGAGGGGGCAGGGGAGGGGGGGCAGGGGGCCCCCGAAGAGTATTATTATTTGACATGGGGGTCGAAACGTTGAGCTGATTGTGTGATGATTGTACAGTGATTGTACAGTGATTGTACAGTGATTGTACGGCGAGAATTACAATCGACGTTCCGCCTGCTTCAATCAAAACAGTAACGTCACACAAAAAATGGTGTTATACAGTAGGGGGGGGGGCAGCACAATAATGGAACAATCCTGGGTGCTACCATTTTACAATTAGTCAACTACTATGACAAAAGCATGTAAGTATTAGAAGGCATATATAAAAGCCAGATGTTGTATACACAGTACTTCGTGAAAGTACTTTGATAGATGTGATCAGGGATTGATATAGCTCTCTTCCCTACCCTTCACCACCTTCCCTACCCTTCACCACCTTCCCTGCCCTTCACCACCTTCCCTACCCTTCACCACCTTCCCTACCCTTCACCACCTTCCCTACCCTTCACCACCTTCCCTACCCTTCATCATCTTCCCTACCCTCCACCACCTTCCCTGCCCTTCACCACCTTCCCTACCCTTCACCACCTTCCCTACCCTTCACCACCTTCCCTACCCTTCACCACCTTCCCTACCCTTCACCACCTTCCCTGCCCTTCACCACCTTCCCTACCCTTCACCACCTTCCCTACCCTTCACCACCTTCCCTACCCTTCACCACCTTCCCTACCCTTCACCACCTTCCCCACCCCTTCACCACCTTCCCTACCCTTCACCTCCTTCCCTACCCTTCACCACCTTCCCTACCCTTCACCACCTTCCCTACCCTTCACCACCTTCCCTACCCTTCACCACCTTCCCCACCCCTTCACCACCTTCCCTACCCTTCACCTCCTTCCCTACCCTTCACCACCTTCCCTACCCTTCACCACCTTCCCTACCCTTCACCACCTTCCCTACCCTCCATCACCTTCCCTACCCTTCACCACCTTCCCTACCCTTCACCACCTTCCCTACCCTTCACCACCTTCCCTACCCTCCACCACCTTCCCTACCCTCCACCACCTTCCCTACCCTCCACCACCTTCCCTACCCTTCACCACCTTCCCTACCCTCCACCACCTTCCCTGCCCTTCACCACCTTCCCTACCCTTCACCACCTTCCCTACCCTTCACCACCTTCCCTACCCTTCACCACCTTCCCTACCCTTCACCACCTTCCCTACCCTTCACCACCTTCCCTACCCTTCACCACCTTCCCTACCCTCCACCACCTTCCCTACCCTTCACTACCTTCCCTACCCTTCACCACCTTCCCTACCCTTCACCACCTTCCCTACCCTTCACCACCTTCCCTACCCTTCACCACCTTCCCTGCCCTTCACCACCTTCCCTACCCTTCACTACCTTCCCTACCCTTCACCACCTTCCCTACCCTTCACCACCTTCCCTACCCTTCACCACCTTCCCTACCCTTCACCACCTTCCCTACCCTTCACCACCTTCCCTACCCTTCACCACCTTCCCTACCCTTCACCACCTTCCCTACCCTTCACCACCTTCCCTACCCTTCACCACCTTCCCTACCCCCCATCAAATGAGATCAATATATGAATAACAGGTTAAGAAGGCCGGTGAATAGTTGATTTCCTGTCACACACACGCACACACACACACACACACACACACACACACACACACACACACACACACACGCACACACACACACACACACACACACACACACACACACACACACACACAGTTAGATATGATAGAGCCCAATAGGCTCAGGAATCTATACACCTGTAGATTGACGGTTGAGAGGCGGGACCAAAGAGCCAGAGCTCAACCCCCGCAAACACAACTAGGTGAGTACACACACACACACACACACACACACACACACACAGAACACAAAGAGTAACTATCAATTTAACCAAACCCAGCCCAATCACAGTGAAAAGCTCTGCACCCAAAGGTACAGTCCTTGCACCACTGCTTTGTCTGGTTCTTGTAACAGACAAAGACACAAGTCACAGCTTCTTTGCAAATCATACCAAAATCAAAATGAAAATTACTTCTGTAGAAGCAAAGTTAACTATCAGAGCAGCGCCTCAAGCCATTACGACTATATAGCACTGGGAAGCAATTCTTCTACTTGAAATCAAAGGAATTTCACCACACTGCTCCTACGATTCAAATCACTTGTGAACTACCGACTTGGGTACTGCAAGTCGGCGTTCAATCCCTGACCGTCCAAGTGGTTGGGGCACCATTCCTTTCCCCCATCCCATCCCAAATCCTTATCCTGACCTCTTCCCAGTGCTATATAGTCGTAATGGCTTGGCGCTTTCCGTTGATAATTCCTTCCTTGCTTCCCCCCCCCCCTTCCTCGCTGTCCAAGCAGGAGCGATTTCTTAAATAGAGGGAACATGGAGATCACTTACGGCACCCATAGATACGACCAAGAACATAAAACTATTGAAACCGTCTTTCTAGATTTCACATCTTGAGAAACGATCCTAATAGTTTATGAGAGTATAATTGTTGAGAGATATTATGTCTTGAGAGACATTGGAGACGAGAGAGGTATCACATCTATAAATACATACAAGATTCTTGAAGCCCAGGTCCCAAATATGGAACAGTAAAATAACAACATACTGGAGCGATAGACACTAGAAATTGAAAAAAATAGAGATGCTATAAGGTGCAATCAGAGAGCATTAAATAGGCCTCAGAGGCCCACAGGCTATGCAACATCCTCCCACCAAACGCAAGAAACATTTGCTGTACAAAAATCGAAGTCTTCAAGATAAAATTATCCACGTTCTTGCAAGACGTACCGGGCCATCTACGTTGTAGTGAACCATTGGGCTTACGGGCCGCTCCAAGCAACAGCCTGTTGGACCAAACTCTCACAAATGAAGCCAAGTCCCAGGCCGGACTGTGTGAGAGAGTAAAACAACTCCCAGAACCCACTCCAAGTATTAATTACAAAAACTCCCCAATTAACACCACTAACAATAACACCACCACTAATACCGTCCAATCAACAGACAGACAGACAGACAAATCCATCTATATCAGACGAATCAACATACCAGCATCATTCATATGTAATTGGTCATTAACCAATCATATTGACCATTTCCAAGTCTTTGAATAAATACCCAACAAACCTGCTAATCCCGTTAACCAATCACACCATTTCTTCGGTTAGTAAACATACTCCACTGATAGAAGGAAGAGAGGTAGGGAGGGAGTAGGGAGATGAAGACAGATTCATCTCAATTCATCACTGATTGATGCCCCCTTGATGCCTCCTACCACTCATGTTAAAAATTGAACATGATAATATTTTTTTTTATACGGCGAACGTAGTATAAATTCTCTGAAGACTCTCTCATAGAGAAGCAGTGTGTATATTCCGTCGCTTTGTGGACTTTCTTTAATGGATACTCTTTAATTAGAAGCATTATTGTAGAGCACAGTGCTCCTGTATTATGTGCTCTGCAGCAAAGGCGTTGAGAGAGAGAGAGAGAGAGAGAGAGACAGAGAGACAGAGAGAGACAGAGAGAGAGAGAGAGACAGAGAGAGACAGAGAGAGAGAGAGAGAGTGAGAGAGAGGGAGAGAAAGAGAGAGAGAGAGAGAGAGAGAGAGAGAGAGAGAGAGAGAGAGAGAGAGAGAGAGAGAGAGAGAGAGAGAGAAAGAGAGAGAGAGAGAGAGAGAGAGAGAGAGAGAGAGAGAGAGAGAGAGAGAGAGAGAGAGAGAGAGAAAGAGAGAGAGAGGGGTCATAGCCATTCAAATCAGAAAACTTACATAGGCTAACCAGACCACACACTAGAAGGTGAAGGGACGACGACGTTTCGGTCCGTCCTGGACCATTCTCAAGTCGATTGTGTCCTGGACCATTCACAATCGACTTGAGAATGGTCCACGACGGACCGAAACGTCGTCGTCCCTTCATCTTCTAGTGTGTAGTCTGGTCAACTTACTTTAGCCACGTTATTGTGACTCATCGTAGGCTATCTCGCCTAGATTTAGAATGATTGACATCATTCTAAACGATATCATTCAGCTCTCAGCCAAGAGCTTGCTCAGAAAATTATCTTCGTTCCCACTCAAAGAAACAAAAATAATTCTGTTATCATGTTTAACTCGTGGATAACACGAAAGAAATTACCTATCTCTCGGTACTCACTCTGATGTCTTTGGTCACTACTTAGTGTGTAATTCTGAGTCCAATAAGACTTAACTGAATAAGACTGAATTGAATGAGACTTGATTGAATAAGATTTGATTGAATAAGACTTGATTGAATAAAACTTGATTAAATAAGATTTAATGGAATAAGACTTAACTGAATAAGACATGATGAAATAAGACTTAATGGAATAAGACTTATTGGAATAAGACTTAATTGAATAAGACTCAATGGAATGTCTTAATTGAATAAGACTCAATGGAATGTCTTAATTGAATAAGACTCAATGGAATGTCTTAATTGAATAAGACTTAATGGAATAAGACTTAATTGAATAAGACTTAATGGAATATCTTAATTGAATAAGACTTAATGGAATGTCTTAATTGAATAAGACTTAATGAAATGTCTTAATTGAATAAGACTTAATGGAATAAGTCTTAATGGAATAAGACTTCAATGAATAAGACTTAAATGAATAAGACTTAATGATGAAGATGATGAGATGTCAAGTTTTAATGTTGATATGAATAGAATATTCTTAACTTAAGCTTCTGAATTAATTAACGAGTATATGTAATTTTTAATCTCTAATTTTTTTTACTGAAATAACTTGATTAACGAAATATTTTGTGATTACATTCAAGCATATAAATTGGTGTTATTTTTTTAATTTTATGATTCCTATTGCCTAAAGGGTTTTCCGTACCTAATTTACATGTTTCATTCTTTGTAAAAGAGTAATGCTCTGTTGCTTCAGGGGTTTCAAGATGTTAATAGTGTACAATACACAAACGATCACTAACGTGCACATGTACTAATGCACACACTCGAATCACTCTATACATATACAGACTACATACACAATCACACACACACACACACACACACTCACACACACACACACACTCACACACACGCGCGCGAACAAGGGGACACAGGTGGAAACTGAGTACCCAAATGAGCCACAGAGACGTTAGAAAGAACTTTTTCAGTGTCAGAGTAGTTAACAGATGGAATACATTAGGCAGTGATGTGGTGGAGGCTGACTCCATACACAGTTTCAAGTGTAGATATGATAGAGCCCAATAGGCTCAGGAACCTGTACACCAGTTGATTGACAGTTGAGAGGCGGGACCAAAGAGCCAGAGTTCAACCCCCGCAAGCACAAATAGGTGAGTACACACACACAAACACACATTAACATAGGACCCCAACATAGGACCCCAACATAGGACCCCAACATAGGACCCCAACATAGGACCCCAACATAGGACCCCAACATAGGACCCAACATAGGACCCCAATATAGGACCCCAACATAAGACCCCAACATAGGACCCCAACATAAGACCCCAACATAGGTCCCCAACATAGGACCCCAACATAGGACCCCAACATAAGACCCCAACATAGGACCCCAACATAAGACCCCAACATAGGACCCCAACATAGGACCCCAACATAAGACCCCAACATAGGACCCCAACATAGGACCCCAACATAGGACCCCAACATAGGACCCCAACATAGGACCCCAACATAGGACCCCAACATAAAGAAGCCTAAACTAAACCAGAAAAAGTTTAGAGGCGTGTCACAAGACTGGAACCGGCATTACGAGGACTGAACTATGAGGAAAGGCTGTGGCAGCTAGACCACACACCGATATATAGACGGACGGAAAGAGACATGACAACTACATACAAGATTCCCAAAAGGAAATTGATAATAAAATAGATAACTAGCAGAAGGTAAAAAAAAAAAAATCAAAAGTAGATACGACAAGAGAGGCTGAACAGTCTCAGCCTTGGCATTAAACAACCGGTGATAAGATGGGGGCTTAGGAGCTAGCTCTCAACCCTACAAGTCCATGCAGACGAGCACACGTATAACCAAAGGAGTAAGAGCAACAGAGAACTGATGAAAATGAGTCTGTTGAACAAGGTGGTCGGGTCTTAAGTGTCAAGTTCTTATCAGGGGATGGGGGTGTGGGGGGGGGGCCAGAGAGGGGGAAGGGGAGAGAGGGGGAAGGGGAGAGAGGGGGAAGGGGAGAGAGGGGGAAGGGGAGAGAGGGGGAAGGAGGAGGAGGAGGAGAGGGCAGGGGGGAAAGGGGGGGGGGGGCAGAAGTCTAGCATTCCCTTATTCATGACCAACACGCTACCCCTGTTTGGGTGGATGAAACATTCAGGCCGGCAACTTTCGAACTGTGAGCTGTTTCCCTTCCTCCCCCAACTCCCCTGCGCCCCCCCCACCCCTCTCTTTCCCCCTATCTTCTTTCCCCCCCTCTCCCCTTCACCCCCTCTTCCCCCCCCCTTTCCCCTCTCTTCCTCCACTCTATCGTCCCTACCCTGCCTCGCTATTGCGTCGCTGTTAGTGCTGGGGTCTGTGAGCTGTTAGCGAAGGCGTCTGGCCGTTAGCGAAGACGTCTGGCCGTTAGCGAAGGCGTCTGGCC
>NC_091215.1:23044001-23064001 GCF_040958095.1 Procambarus clarkii | reverse complement strand
CCCCTTACCCCTTCCTTTCTTAATCCTTCATACTCTCTCTCTCCCTCTACAGTCCACCCCGCCCACCCACTCACACAATCCCTACCGAGGTCTCGTTAATGACTCGTAAAGACGATAACTAAACATTACCTTAAGAGCCAAAACGGCGTCGTTCCCAATACCTTCTCCACCGTGACAGTCAACACGACGACATCATTGAAACCCCCCTTTCCCCTCCCCTCACCCCCCAACCCCCCCCCCTCTCCCCTCACCCCCCAACCCCCCCCCCCCTCCCCTCACCCCCCAACCCCCCCCCCCCTCCCCTCACCCCCCAACCCCCCCCCTCCCCTCCTTATGTGTCAACCTTGCAAGTACACCAACATTTGCAAACACCGATAAACATTACGTAAATGTTCTGACTTTTTCTTGCATCACACCTTTATTGGTCGTGCTACCAGCCATTATATATTTACCGAGGCTATTGGCCATGCTTCAGAAAACTGTCGACTTTGCATTACAAACATACGACAATAAAAATAATAATAATAATAATTGGGGCTTTTGGGTCATTATTGTGAGTCGGGTGGAACGGTAAACAGAAATTATGTATTTGGTTTTTAGCTGACGAAAACATTTTGGAACCTGAATTTGTATTTGTGAAAGCAGGAGTAGCATAAGGGAAGAATTACAATGATGATGACGAGTATAATGATAAGTCTGATGATATGATTGATAATGATGCTGAGAATAAGGATTTTGCACCAATGAAATCACACTAGCGGCGTGATATATATATATCTATGAGATGTTCTCAATGCGTGCGTTTGGGGCGACTTAGTCCGCAGGTTCGAATCTACCGCCCTGCTCCAAGATTAAATAATAATTATAATAATAATAACTACAGATAACAGGATGCTAATTATCTCTACACGAATCACGAAAAGCAACCTGAAGGGCATTAACTAAAGCCTTAAAGCCATATAAGAGGTCGATATTCGTCAAGAAAGAATTATTTCTACCTCACGAACTCACGAAAAATATACCACCAAGGCATTAATTGCCTCATGGTAAATCTAATCTACTGAGATCTACGATGAGGTAGATCTCCCTTGATCTACCTTATAGTAGATGATGTCTTAACATCAGGCAATAAGATTATATATATATATATATATATATATATATATATATATATATATATATATATATATATATATATATATATATATATATATATATTTATTTTCCCTATGTTTCCCCTACTTTCTGTCTCCTGTTTCTCTTCCGTTTCTCTTCCTTCTCTTTTCCTTGCTACCCACCCATCCTCCTCTTCCTGTCTCTACTTCCTGTTCCTTCCTCTCCTCTCAGCCCCCAACACTGACAGTGATTGATATTCGTTTCATTGTCAATTTATACACATTTTAAAAACATTTTATATTTTTCAGGACAAGTAAAAATTCCATCTATATTGATAAAGCAAGTTTGAGGCTGCGGGAAATATCTCTTCCCCTCTCTCTCTCTCTCTCTCTCTCTCTCTCTCTCTCTCTGTTTTTCTCTTTCACTCTCTCTGTTTTTCTCTTTCACTCTCTCTGTTTTTCTCTTTCACTCTCTCTGTTTTTCTCTTTCACTCTCTCTGTTTTTCTCTTTCACTCTCTCTGTTTTTCTCTTTCACTCACTCTCTGTTTATCACACACATATAACTCTATTACACACATATTAGTTGTAGTAGTGACAAGGAACAACAGTAGTTGGGTTGTTGTGGTTGGTGTGAAGTGGGATGGTGTATATATATATATATATATATATATATATATATATATATATATATATATATATATATATATATATATATATATATAAGACTGAAAACTCACACCCCATATAGTCCTGGGGACCATTCAGGCTTGTTCGCATATATATATATATATATATATATATATATATATATATATATATATATATATATATATATATATATATATATATATACAAGCTTGAATGGTCCCCAAGCCAATATGCAACAGAAATCTCAACACCCCAGAAGGGACTCGAACCCAAACAGCCAGGATCACTATGCAACTGGCGTACCTGGAACCTTAACCACTCGACCAACTGTGACCATGGATATGGGTGTGTCATTACCAGTGACAAAGAGAATACTTAAGCAAATATCTAATGAAGATCTCACCGACCTAACAAATACACAAAGACCTGAAAGTTGTAGCATTAAATATTATGATATCGTGAGGAGACATTCACATATGGGACTAATAGAACAAGAACCCGGCAATGTGATGTTATAGTGGCCAGAATACGCCTGGGATATAGACGTATCTCAAAACTTTCTTATAGATATAGCTTTCTCAAAACCCAAATGTCGAGTACACAATGTGTCAACTTTGTGAAAGAGAAAACATGCACTCTCTCTTGAACATTATATTGTAGAATGTCCCATATTGACTGACTTTCGCCCTCCTGGGCTAAGGTATGCTGAACTCTGTAACTACTACAAGAGTACTGGAACACTTGATGATATATTGGACTTGTACCCAAGATTGACCATGTAATGTATCAATTATACAATGTATGTATGTGATGTAACTATATACCTTGAGCTTGTAAAAGCACCTTAATCACTTTCAGTGATTAAGTGCTGAATCTGGTGATTAAGTGCTGGCCCCACTTAATCACCTTCAGTGATTAAGTGGGGCCAGTCTCTACTTGTTATAACTTGGTCCAACAGGCTGTTGCTTGCACCTGGCCGTAGGCCCACATATCCACTACAGTCCGGTTGGTCCAGCACTTCTTGCAAGAACTTATCTAATTGGTTTTTGAAGAAGTCCACTTTTGTTCCGGTAATATTTCTAATGCTTGCTGGGAGGGTGTTGAACAGCTGTGGCCCTCTGATGTCAAGACATCAGAGGTCCATATATTCATTCACCTGGGGTCTAGGAGGCTCGAACCGCGGACCCCATGTATGTCAAGCCGAGGCTATATCCACTAAGCTATGAGTAACCTTAATAAGGAAAGATTCCAAAAGCCACTATACCGCTGCTATGCTGGAATGTTCAACTCCCCCTTGACTACCGCTCAAGTATTATTAAAGAATACATTGCAACAGCGAACTATATAGACCGTCGATAATAACAGTTTGATAAAACACAGATCGAAGGTCTGTTTATTGGGCACTAATACTCGGCATAAAACACAGTTCCAAGGTGGTGTTTGATCAACAGGATCTGAAGCCAAACACCATTCAGAGGTTTAATAGCTTCAGCGATATCATCTCTTAAATCATGTACACAAGAAAATGCTCGTTGTATGTACTTTTTAATTTTTTTTGGTCCCCCCCCCCACAACTCAGTATTAAAGTATATCTTGCCAGGGCGAACTAGATAGCTGGCAATATAGACTTTGATAGACCGCTGATATCTCGAGTTTGGTCTGAACGGATTCTATTATTTCGGCTTAAGTGTAGATGTAGATATGAAATTGAAATTGAAATAAGTTTATTGAGGTAAAATACACACAAAGGGATAAGGTAGCTCAAGCTATTCTCACCCCGTTCAGTACAACGTGTTAATATATACATAGACACACATCACAAATAAACATATTGCCAAACATTCTGAGAGGTAAACATATACATTTCCTCCTTCACAAGTAGTATGGTATCAGACGTACACACAAATACTTTTATGACCTGTAGATATGATGTATCATCGTGTATTAGAGTGTTCTACGCGGCTAATTCTCGACACGGGTGTACGCTACAGGCTACTGGGTGTACTCAAGGTGTGAGGGCAAAGATCCGCGACACATAGGTGTGTGTACACAGGTTAGATTGGAGTACACTTAGAAGGAGTAAAGGTGTAAGTTTGCGGTGATTAGTTCTCTGTTTAGTGTGTGTGTGTGTGTGTGTGTGTGTGTGTGTGTGTGTGTGTGTGTGTGTGTGTGTGTGTGTGTGTTGAGTGGGTAGTTATTCATCAAATATAGCGCATGATTGTGTCTGTATTCACCTAGTTGTGCTTGCGTCGACCAGAAGACGACCTCTCCTGGTCGACGACTTCTCCTGGTCGACGACCTCTCCTGGTCGACGACCTCTCCTGGTCGACGACTTCTCCTGGTCGACGACCTCTCCTAGTCGACGACTTCTCCTGGTCGACGACCTCTCCTGGTCGACGACTTCTCCTGGTCGACGACCTCTCCTGGTCGACGACCTCTCCTGGTCGACGACTTCTCCTGGTCGACGACCTCTCCTAGTCGACGACTTCTCCTGGTCGACGACCTCTCCTAGTCGACGACCTCTCCTGGTCGACGACCTCTCCTGGTCGACGACCTCTCCTGGTCGACGACCTCTCCTGGTCGACGACCAGGAGAGGTTATAGACGTTTCTGCTGGTATTTAACAGAGCAGGAATAACAGAGTCCTACTCCTCTCCTCTGGCTGTTTGAAATCAGGTTTCTATTCGCATTCTTCAGTTAAAATTTATGTATCATGTTTTTTTTTTCTTTAATCTTGTTTAACGTTATATTACATTGATTAGCATTCATTTTGATTGTTAGGAATTCAAGCTGCCTATGTTAAGATCACTATAATAGTTTAAATTTCAAATTATTAATTTTGAAACCACATACAAGAAAAAAAAAAAACATGGAAATTTAACCTTCTTGCTAGAGATTTAGAAACCCCTTTTGTGGCATCTCAGGGAAAAAAAACCTATCTTAGAAACCTATGTCGGCAAATTAAAATTTCAGATAAAATTTTCGAAAATATCTTCATTTTAGAAAAAAAAACAGCAATTTAATAATCATGTTAGTGCTTTAGAAACCAACCACAATGGCTAAATCCGAAAACGATACATATACTCAT
Source organism: Procambarus clarkii (assembly GCF_040958095.1). NCBI lineage: Eukaryota > Metazoa > Arthropoda > Malacostraca > Decapoda > Cambaridae > Procambarus > Procambarus clarkii. Next base: position 23,059,150 of record NC_091215.1, on the reverse strand, counting down.
TAAAAAAAAAAACGCACAGACCTTGCCATGCTTTCGGGGCTCAACGTCCCCGCGGCCCGGTCCTCGACCAGGCTTAGAAACCACCCCCCAAGCATGTTTAGAAGTTACGTCACAAGGTTTAGAACTCGCCAAATGAAATTCAGAAACCACGTCAACCGGAATTGAAAAATCGAGGCAGAAATCCATTACCTGACTGGTCGGGGTGACGGGTGAAATCAATCATAAAGTTGATTAGCAAATCACAATATTTATCGGGGGATTGTAAATAAATGAAGGAAGGGGGGGAAGGGGAGGGAGGAAAGTTAAAGCAAGGGGGGAAGAGAGAGGGGGGGAGGGGGGGGGGGAGGGGAGGGGAGGGTGGGGGGGGAGGGGAGGGGGGGGAGGGGAAGGAAGAAGAAGGGGGGGGCTTTTTTTTTGCTTTGTTTAAACCTGTCATTTGGCCATGAGGTTCTGCTGTCATCATGTCATGCCTGAATTGAACTTATTTATGTCCGAGAGAGAGAGAGAGAGAGAGAGAGAGAGAGAGAGAGAGAGAGAGAGAGAGAGAGAGAGAGAGAGAGAGAGAGAGAGAGAGAGAGAGAGAGAGGGAGAGAGAGAGAGAGAATCCTTGCGGGTAGCTTTACTTAGTTTTTAACATTAATTGGGGCTGGGTACGTGCACAACATGGTCGGGTCGAGTTGCTATAAGTAAAATTGAGTACCTTTTGAGTGCATTCATTCAAGCTTGGTAATAGGCTGTGTCATTATAGTGGCTAGCAGTGAAGTTAGGGTGACAGAGAGAGAGAGAGAGAGAGAGAGGTGTCTTAGTACTACTTGCTAGTGTGATGTGTGCGTTCACCTAGATCTTCTGTTCACCCAATGTGTAGGGTGAATAGATCTCCTGAGGTATGGAGTCTTCATCTAAAAATATATATATATATATATATATATATATATATATATATATATATATATATATATATATATATATATATATATATATATATATATGACAGTATCAGACCACGAAGGAAGAATTGAAACAGGAATTTTCTTAAGTACTTTCGTATTTTAACAAGACCCTTTGACCCTTCTGAAGATGTATTGTTAAATACGAAAGTACTTAAGGAAATTCCTGTTTCAATTCTTCCTCCGTGGACTGACACTGTCACATTTTTCATCACGTGTTAATTTTCGTGATTTACACACACACACACACACACACACACACACACACACACACACACACACACACACACACACACACACACACACAAGGGGCACACGCACAAGGGGACACAGGTGGAAACTGAGTGGCCAAATGAGCCACAGAGATATTAGAAAAAAACTTTTTTAGTGTCAGAGTGGTTGACAAATGGAATGCATTAGGAAGTGATGTGGTGGAGACTGACTCCATACACAGTTTCAAGTGTAGATATGACAGAGCCCGATAGGCTCAGGAATCTGTACACCAGTTGATTGACGGTTGAGAGGCGGGACCAAAGAGCCAGAGCTCAACCCCCGCAAGCACAATTAGGCGAGCACAATTAGGTGAGAACACACACACACACACACCTTTCTAAATGTATAATTTTAAACTGTAGTTATCAATACAAATATAAAACTACCTATTTTACCCTACAAAATAGGGCAAGTGTCTCGTAGGGAGTGAGAGTAATAGGAGTCTAAATTAATTGATGATTAAAGATTAAGCCCCCCCCGAAAAGATGGCATGGGCATGAATAGCCCCGTAATAGGGATGGAGGGGCGAGCATGGGGTACCTTGGGACTCTGGGGTAGGGTATGGGGGGGGGGGGGGAGAAATAGGGAGCAGGGAGCTCTAATGGGGGGCAATGGGAAATGGGTGACTTGGGTGATATATACTGGATAATGACTAAAGTATATGGAATTATCGACGCCCAGGCCCACACACACTCGCTCTAAGTTAAGGCAAATAGCCTTTGCTACTCATGCTAATTTAAGGATTTTTGTTACTCCTTTTCGGTCACCTTTGTGGGTTTTGTTTTGTTTACTCGCTAAGCCTGCGACCCCTTCAACCCCCCCCCCTCCCCCCCCCCTCCCCCCCCCCCCCCTCACTCTACAATTTTTTTCATACCACTACCACTACCACCATCATCGCTACTACCACACCACCAACACCAACACCACCACTACCACACCACCAACACCACCACTACCACACCACCAACACCACCACAACCACACCACCAATACCACACTAACACCACCACCACCACACTACCACTACCACACCACCACCAATACTACCAACACCATCACCACCACCACCACACCACACCACCACACCACACCACCACCACCACACCACCCCCTCCACACCTACACCACCACACCCCCCCCTCCCCGAGCACTGACAAGGGTAGCTAACATTAATGACCCAACGACACGCTTAATGGCCTCAACGCTGATAATACACAAGCCTGTACGTATGAGAGACGAAATTAAGCATAAGGGTGCCAATGGTGCCAACGGTGCCATCCAGATATCATATGTCCATTATGATATCTGGACAGATATCATAATGTCCAGTGTCTTTAATTAAGGCTAACTCAACCTAGTATTATCCTCGTGGGATATAGAGGGGGGGTTAGGAGAGAGAGAGAGAGAGAGAGAGAGAGAGAGAGAGAGAGAGAGAGAGAGAGAGAGAGAGAGAGAGAGAGAGAGAGAGAGAGAGAGAGAGAGAGAGACGGCAAGCGTGAGACCAATAGAGCGATAGACAGAAAAACATAATAGATGTCTAACCAATAGTCTACCCAATAAGTTCGACACACAGGCTGGAGGGAGCAAGGCCGCCTAGGCGACAATATAGAGCCATATAAACCACAGCTAATGAGAGGAAATAAAGAAAAATAGAACAAGAAAACACATTAAATAGACAAGACCCCCCTAAAAAAAATAAACCACGTACTCCCTTACAAAATGTAAACAAAAAACCGAATCACATCCAGTAAAAAACAAAACAAAAAATCACCAAACCCCATACGGCAGAGTAACACCATCACAAAGCAGACGGTCCATGGCCCTTCCCCACCCCCCTACAGTATGGGGGGAGGGGTAATGGCCCCCTCCCCCCACTAGCGTGAGAGCAATGGCCCTCCTCCTTCCCCCCCCCCCCCACTCACTGGATAATCTCGGGGCCGTTCAATAGTGGCATGCAATGCGGCCTAGACTTACAAGGAATTGCAACTCAAAACGAGGCTATGGATATAGAATGTGTTTCCTTCAGATGTTGCAGCCTCAGAGGGAAGGCAGGCAATGGTTGTACGATACAGTGGTACAGTGGTACAGTGATACAGTGATACAGTGGTACAGTGGTACAGTGGTACAGTGGTTTAGCTGGGTCGGGATATATACGTTATTACGTGTACAGGTCTGAGATCTTATAGCTGTGACGTGCACTCTATATATATATATATATATATATATATATATATATATATATATATATATATATATATATATATATATATATACATATATAATGTCTGTTTACCCCCATTCTGTTACATTATCAGACCTGCCTCCACCCTTGAGTATTTTGTACGTTGAGATCATGTCTACCCTTTATTCCCTTCTCTTCAGTAGCAACGTGTGAGGCTTAATTATTTTATGATTTACTTGTAGGTCATACCTCTCAGCTCTGGGACCAGTGTAGTGACTCGGTGAGTGGTAAGGTGAAAGAAACAACAGTGACCACATAATTCATCACCCTAACAAAGCCAACCATTCATAACCCCCTAAAAAAATGTATTCCCCCCCACCATCGACAAAAAAAAATTATACAATACCTCCCCCCATTTTTCCCCCCTCTTTCAAAATAAATCGGACCTTCAATATACTGTAGGGGTGATATATGAAGCATGGACGAGGAGGGGGAGGGGGGAGGTAGGAGGGGGGGGGAAGGGGAAGAAGGGGGGTTGGGGGAGTGTGGAGTACAATGCTTATGATGACTGCTGTGTAGTGAGGAAGAGGGGTGGGAGGTAGGGGGAGACGGGAAAGGGGGGGAGAGGGGGGGGGCAGCGCTGGCCAGCCGTACCTGACAGGTAGGTGAGGTTAATTATTGACACCTTGATTAAGTGGTAAGTGAGGAGTGACAGGTGAAACGTGGCTCTCTCTCTCTCTCTCTCTCTCTCTCTCTCTCTCTCATAAACACACACACTCTAGCATGATCTGTGTTGGTACCACACATGGCAGAGAGAGAGAGAGAGAGAGAGAGAAAGAGAGAGAGTGAGAGAGAGAGAGACAGCGAGAGAGAGACAGCGAGAGAGAGAGAGAGAGAGAGACAGCGAGAGAGAGAGAGAGAGAGAGAGAGAGAGAGAGAGAGAGAGAGAGAGAGAGAGAGAGAGAGAGAGAGAGAGAGAGAGAGAGACAACAACAGTTAATAAGGGTTCTGGGTATGAATAAAAATTATCCTTAAAACAACCATCTCATCTCTCTCTCTCTCAATTATTTGAATAGTGTGAGGGGGGAGCAGGAAGAGAGGGGAGAGCAATGTGTGAAAAGAGCAGTGAAAGCAGCACCTATTGGGCAGGGTGGTGTGGAGGGGAGGGGGGGGGTGGCTGCAAGAGAGGAAGGAGAGGAGGGGGATGGGGATGCTTCAGGATGAAGATGGATAGATGGATAGTGAAAAATGCTGAGTGCCCCTCCCTTGGAAGCTGTATGGAGTCACTCTATGGAACCGAAGAATGAGTAGAAGGCCGTGTGAGTGGATAAAGATAGATATATACATGGATATAAATATATAGGATACAGGTTTTATTTTTTGCAAGTGGGAGGAGGATAAGATTGATGTTGATGGTATGGATTAATCCCTGTAGCCTGAACGATGAGGATAATCCCCTTTTGTTTACTTAAAATAAAAATCCTATCAATAAACAGTTTTTTTAAAGTGAATTTGTGCTTTAATATTGTAGAGACTTTAAGAAATAAATGAGTATCCGCTCACTGAGGGGTTAAGGGAAAGTAGGGAAGGGGGTGGTGAGGTGGAATTTACCCCACTGAGTATTTACCCATCACTGACTATAGGGGAATTGAGCTCTAGCTCTGCATCCTCCACATGTTAGTCTCGTTGTTCCCGAAACCTCTTTATTGAACTATTCTGGTGCTCAAAATTTTTTTGTAGAATGTTACTGGTCGAAGGATGGGGGGGGGGGTACTAGTTGAACTGGTTGAACTAGTTGAACCAGTTCACTACTAGCACTAGTGTTAGTAGATAGAAATAGGACGCTAGTAGATATTTTTAGAATGCTGAAAGTAGAAGTGCTAGAAAATACAGAAAAGGGATGCAAGTAGATATAGTAGATACAGGTAGAATGCAAGTAGATGCAGCCAGGGGGGTGTGATTGGGGTGCAAGGAGATTGGGGGGGGGGGGTAGTTAATATTACTCGCCAGATTAATGATGATCAATGGTTAGTAGTTTATTTCTAAGCTCAATATTCTCACACTATATTGATGCTCTCTGGAGCTCAATACTCTCACATCAGTTCTGTGAGCATTCCTACAATTCTTGTTTTTCTATAAACCACATTATATTTTTAATATAATTTAAAAAAAAGAAAAGAATGGTAATCATATCTCCTAAGGTCACACACACACACTGGGACCTGGTAGCCTGGTGGATAGCGCGCAGGACTCGTAATTCTGTGGCGCGGGTTCGATTCCCGCACCAGGCAAAAAGAAATGGGCAAAGTTTCTTTCACCCTGAATGCCCCTGTTACCTAGCAGTAAATAGGTACCTGGGAGTTAGTCAGCTGTCACGGGCTGCTTCCTGGGGTGTGTGTGTGTGTGGTGTGGAGAGAAAAAAAAGTAGTTAGTAAACAGTTGATTGACAGTTGAGAGGCGGGCCGAAAGAGCAAAGCTCAACCCCCGCAAACACAACTTGGTGAATACATCATGGAACATCTATTAGGTGAGTACACACACACACACACACACACCCTCAGGAATCTGTACACCAGTTAATTGACAGTTGAGAGGCGGGACCAAAGAGCCAAAGCTCAACCCCCCGCAAGCACAATTAGGTGAACACACACACACACACACACACACACACACACACACACACACACACACTATTTCTCACTCAATAGTCAATTTAATTCCCCCATTACTCTCTTAAACCTAAAAAAAAAAAAAAAATTACTCTAAGGCTGTCGATAGCATCTAATGAAGAACCGAAAATGAGATGTTACGAAAAACGCTGTAGGAATGAGAACGACTTGAGAGAGAGAGAGAAGCGACTCTGGACGCCAGGAAGCCATCCGTTCGAGCTAAGGATAGGGACAGATAGTCGGGTGGTGATGATGGAGGCATCTGGGGGATAGGGGACGTAGAAGGGTTTCAAGAATCAGGAGATATGACATCAACCTTCGAGAAGTGAAGGTTCAAGTTCGTTTATTGAGACCATTAACATCTTCCAAAAGGGATTGTGTATAGCTTTTAAGGATATTTCTATCCTCCAAGAGGTGGGTAGGTAGGGAGGGATGCCACCGGTGGGAGCCGGTGGCTGACCGGACAGAACACTGGACGCGTGATCCTGTGGCCCCGGGTTCGATACCGGGCGCCGGCGAGAAACAATGAGCAGAGTTTCTTTCACCCTATGCCCCTGTTACCTAGCAGTAAAATAGGTACCTGGGTGTTAGTCAGCTGTCACGGGCTGCTTCCTGGGGGTGGAGGCCTGGTCGAGGACCGGGCCGCGGGGACACTAAAGCCCCGAAATCATCTCAAGATAACCTCAAGATAGGTAGGGGGAGGGGGGGTCGTCGCTGTAGTGTGCTAGCCCATGTGGATGGATAGTAATCTGGGATAGGTTCTTCGGTCTGAGGAACGTGTGGTGTAAGCCCGACAAATATAATTAGTCAATCAAGTGTTTTGGGTTTAAAGTTAGGCGTGTGGTTAATTGGTTCTACGGAGTTTGTTTGGAAAATTCGGTGTGTGTGTGTGTGTGTGTGTGTGTGTGTGTGTACTCACCTAGTTGTACTCACCTAGTTGTGTTTGCGGGGGTTGAGCTCTGGCTCTTTGGTCCCGCCTCTCAACCGTCAATCAACAGGTGTACAGGTTCCTGAGCCTATGTATGTGTGTGTGTGTGTGTGTGTTTGTGTATGTGTGTGTGTGTGTGTGTGTGTGTGTGTGTGTGTGTGTGTGTGTGTGTGTGTGTGTAATTACCTAAGTGTAATTACCTAAGTGTAGTTACAGGATGAGAGCTACGCTCGTGGTGTCCCGTCTTCCCAGCACTCTTTGTCATATAACGCTTTGAAACTACTGACGGTCTTGGCCTCCACCACCTTCTCACCCAACTTGTTCCAACCGTCTACCACTCTGTGTGTGTGTGTGTGTGTGTGTGTGTGTGTGTGTGTGTGTGTGTGTGTGTGTGTGTGTGTGTGTGTGTGTGTGTGTGTGTCTATGCTTAAGCACTTCAGTAAATAAGTTCCCACAGTTCAGCAACTCGCCGCGTACACTATTGTAAATACACTATTGTATTATCTGCATTATTACTTATATACTTATTACTGCATTATCTGCATTGTATTATCTGTATATTATCTGCATTTTTGTAAATGTTTGCGGTTTTATAGGTAGGGCCCCCCCCCCCACGCTGGTGCTGCATACTCTCACACTGGTCTGACGTATGTTGCATAAGACATTTCAAATGAACCAATAATTAGACTGATCGACTGATCGAAAATTGTTAAGGAAAGGGGATGGAATAGGAATTAGAGACATAGAGAAAGGAAGGAAGGAGAGAGGGAACTCATTCGAAAGGGGAAAAGAAATGGAGAAAAACTAAAATGCTGCATAAGATGGAAGTGAATGTAGCGGAGGGAGGGGGGAGAGGGTGAAGGGGGGGGGGGGGAAGGGGGTGAAAGGGGGGGGGGGGAAGGGGGGTGAAAGGGGGGGGGGTTGAATAGCTAGAAAATTTAGATTAATGAGAAAGAAAAGATGGAAGAGGAAAAAAGGGAGGGGGGGAGCTGAGAGAGGGGGGGAGCTGAGAGGGAGGAGGGGGGGGAGCTGAGAGAGGGGGGGGGGAGTAGGGGAATAATGTGGAAAGGGAAGGAGGGCTCTAATGATCAAGGGAAGAACGGGAGAAGGGAGAGAGAAGGGGGGGGGGGGGGGGGAGGAAAAGGGGGGGGGGTGGGGGGGAGGAAAAGGGGGGGGGGTGGGGGGGAGGAAAAGGGGGGGGGGTGGTGGTACACAACCCCATTTTTTCCCCCATACGGGGCTTTTTCTATTGAGAATAATTTCCCTAATCAATTCTCTTCCCCTCTGTAATTAAGTCGAATTATTCTTGCAAATTATATGATTCATTGCTCAATAGTTAGACAGGGTAGTTGTGGCCAGGGTAATTCGGGTCATTAGAGGCCATGATCTCGTAATTTGGACCAGGGTGTACAGGTGACCTTTGACCCTATTTAAAGCACTTGAAAGGAAATTGACATCAATTCGTGTTTCTTGAATTAATATGTTTGTGTTGCTTGGTTTAATTTGTTTAGGTAATGTGGTTTGCGAAGGTTATCTTGAGGTTATCTTGAGGTTATCTTGAGATGATTTCGGGGATTTTAGTGTCCCCGCGGCCCGGTCCTCGACCAGGCCTCCACCCCCAGGAAGCAGCCCGTGACAGCTGACTAACACCCAGGTACCTATTTTACTGCTAGGTAACAGGGGCATAGGGTGAAAGAAACTCTGCCCATTGTTTCTCGCCGGTGCCTGGGATCGAACCCAGGACCACAGGATCACAAGTCCCGCGTGCTGTCCGCTCGGCCGACCGGCTCCCTGTTGCAACTAAGGTTGCAATAATATTGTGATTATCTCATTAGTATTCAGAAGAGCAATAGGTGGTGTAAGTTGTTGTAGTGTTTACATAGTAGTGACGACGCTGGAGTGAGGTTTAGCTCTTGGTACCCCGTCTATAAGGCCTTCTTGTACATGCTTCACTGTGGAAAACCAACGGGTTTTCTTCCTATTGGGGAGTGTTGTACAGGCTGCTATGGTGGTGTGTCCACTCACAGGATGAGTGACGCTGCCCAATACTGTCACTATGGCGGTGTGTCCACTCACAGGATGAGTGGCGCTGCCCAATACTGTCACTATGGCGGTGTGTCCACTCACAGGATGAGTGGCGCTGCCCAATACTGTCACTATGGCGGTGTGTCCACTCACAGGATGAGTGGCGCTGCCCAATACTGTCACTATGGCGGTGTGTCCACTCACAGGATGAGTGGCGCTGCCCAATACTGTCACTATGGCGGTGTGTCCACTCACAGGATGACTGGCGTTGCCCAATACTGTCACTATGGCGGTGTGTCCACTCACAGGATGAGTGGCGCTGCCCAATACTGTCACTATGGCGGTGTGTCCACTCACAGGATGAGTGGCGCTGCCCAATACTGTCACTATGGCGGTGTGTCCACTCACAGGATGACTGGCGTTGCCCAATACTGTCACTATGGCGGTGTGTCCACTCACAGGATGAGTGGCGCTGCCCAATACTGTCACTATGGCGGTGTGTCCACTCACAGGATGAGTGGCGCTGCCCAATACTGTCACTATGGCGGTGTGTCCACTCACAGGATGAGTGGCCCTGCCCAATACTGTCACTATGGCGGTGTGTTCACTCACAGGATGAGTGGCACTGCCCAATACTGTCACTATGGCGGTGTGTCCACTCACAGGATGAGTGGCGCTGCCCAATACTGTCACTATGGCGGTGTGTTCACTCACAGGATGAGTGACGCTGCCCAATACTGTCACTATGGCGGTGTGTCCACTCACAGGATGAGTGACGCTGCCCAATACTGTCACTATGGCGGTGTGTCCACTCACAGGATGAGTGGCGCTGCCCAATACTGTCACTATGGCGGTGTGTCCACTCACAGGATGACTGGCGTTGCCCAATACTGTCACTATGGCGGTGTGTCCACTCACAGGATGAGTGGCGCTGCCCAATACTGTCACTATGGCGGTGTGTCCACTCACAGGATGAGTGGCGCTGCCCAATACTGTCACTATGGCGGTGTGTCCACTCACAGGATGACTGGCGTTGCCCAATACTGTCACTATGGCGGTGTGTCCACTCACAGGATGAGTGGCGCTGCCCAATACTGTCACTATGGCGGTGTGTCCACTCACAGGATGAGTGGCCCTGCCCAATACTGTCACTATGGCGGTGTGTTCACTCACAGGATGAGTGGCACTGCCCAATACTGTCACTATGGCGGTGTGTCCACTCACAGGATGAGTGGCGCTGCCCAATACTGTCACTATGGCGGTGTGTTCACTCACAGGATGAGTGACGCTGCCCAATACTGTCACTATGGCGGTGTGTCCACTCACAGGATGAGTGACGCTGCCCAATACTGTCACTATGGCGGTGTGTCCACTCACAGGATGAGTGGCGCTGCCCAATACTGTCACTATGGCGGTGTGTCCACTCACAGGATGAGTGGCGCTGCCCAATACTGTCACTATGGCGGTGTGTCCACTCACAGGATGAGTGGCACTGCCCAATACTGTCACTATGGCGGTGTGTTCACTCACAGGATGAGTGGCCCTGCCCAATACTGTCACTATGGCGGTGTGTCCACTCACAGGATGAGTGGCACTGCCCAATACTGTCACTATGGCGGTGTGTCCACTCACAGGATGAGTGGCGCTGCCCAATACTGTCACTATGGCGGTGTGTCCACTCACAGGATGAGTGGCACTGCCCAATACTGTCACTATGGCGGTGTGTCCACTCACAGGATGAGTGGCGCTGCCCAATACTGTCACTATGGCGGTGTGTCCACTCACAGGATGAGTGGCACTGCCCAATACTGTCACTATGGCGGTGTGTCCACTCACAGGATGAGTGGCGCTGCCCAATACTGTCACTATGGCGGTGTGTCCACTCACAGGATGAGTGGCGCTGCCCAATACTGTCACTATGGCGGTTTGTCCACTCACAGGATGAGTGGCGCTGCCCAATACTGTCACTATGGCGGTGTGTCCACTCACAGGATGAGTGGCGCTGCCCAATACTGTCACTATGGCGGTTTGTCCACTCACAGGATGAGTGGCGCTGCCCAATACTGTCACTATGGCGGTGTCTCCACTCACAGGATGAGTGGCCCTGCCCAATACTGTCACTATGGCGGTGTGTTCACTCACAGGATGAGTGACGCTGCCCAATACTGTCACTATGGCGGTGTGTTCACTCACAGGATGAGTGACGCTGCCCAATACTGTCACTATGGCGGTGTGTCCACTCACAGGATGAGTGACGCTGCCCAATACTGTCACTATGGCGGTGTGTTTACTCACAGGATGAGTGGCCCTGCCCAATACTGTCACTATGGCGGTGTGTTCACTCACAGGATGAGTGGCGCTGCCCAATACTGTCACTATGGCGGTGTGTCCACTCACAGGATGAGTGACGCTGCCCAATACTGTCACTATGGCGGTGTGTTCACTCACAGGATGAGTGGCGCTGCCCAATACTGTCACTATGGCGGTGTGTTCACTCACAGGATGAGTGACGCTGCCCAATACTGTCACTATGGCGGTGTGTTCACTCACAGGATGAGTGACGCTGCCCAATACTGTCACTATGGCGGTGTGTCCACTCACAGGATGAGTGGCGCTGCCCAATACTGTCACTATGGCGGTGTGTTCACTCACAGGATGAGTGACGCTGCCCAATACTGTCACTATGGCGGTGTGTTCACTCACAGGATGAGTGGCCCTGCCCAATACTGTCACTATGGCGGTTTGTCCACTCACAGGATGAGTGGCGCTGCCCAATACTGTCACTATGGCGGTGTGTCCACTCACAGGATGAGTGACGCTGCCCAATACTGTCACTATGGCGGTGTGTTCACTCACAGGATGAGTGGCTCTGCCCAATACTGTCACTATGGCGGTGTGTCCACTCAGAGGATGAGTGACGCTGCCCAATAAACTCGCCCCTCGGGGCAAAACTATGCAGTTAACTTTCCTGATGTTTGGAAGTCTTTTGAGTCGAGTCTGGCCTGAAAGTTGTGGATGGAGGTGGCTTCCGGAGCTTCTTGCAGTTCATTTTATTTGCAAAGGATCAGTACAGTACCGATTTTATTGCATTTACAGCTTCTACTTATGTCCTCTTATCTTACTTTCCATCTGCTTCATCTTTATTATATTACTCAGTATTTTGTATGGTTGGATCATATCCCTCTTTTCTCCTCTGTGGCTTGCGATTGAATTCCCCAAAACTCGTTCTCGCAGCATAATTCTTAGTTCTTGTAATAATCGTGTTTTTTCTGTTTTGTATTTTTGCTTCACAATGTTTGAATTCCAGTGATGGGTGTTCCAATATCGGCTCAATACAGCCTGTGAAGGTTTCGAACTGTCGTTCTAGAGTGTGTTAGGATCTCAAAGATACCGATGTTAGTTCTAGGGTGTCTAGTGTCTAGGTTTGTTTACTAGGTTAGTCTAGATTAGGTGTCTAGGTGTTTAAACGGTGTTGTATTGGAACTACAGATACCGATAATAGATACCGTCTGGTCTCCTTCTTTCCTTCCCATCTTCATTACCTTGCACTTGTTGGGATTCATTTCTAGCAGCCATTCGTCTGATTTCTTCTGGAGTTTGTCAAGGTCTTCCTGTAACTTCCTGCAGTCCTCGTCTGTTTTTGTATTCCTCATTTGCTTACGTGTCTCACCTCCCACCACTCGGGGGAGGTCATTCACTGAAATTTGAGGCAGGACTGGAGTTTGGTTCGAACCCTTTTGAGAACCGCATTCAGGTTCAAATACGTTTACTGAGACAATACAATTCATCTCAAAGGGATAGAGTAGTCTAGGCTATTTCTACCCCCCCCCCTCAAGAACCGCATTTGTCACACACACACACACACACACACACACACACACACACACACACACACACACACACACATACACACACACATACACACACACACACACACACACACACACACACACACACACACACACACACACACACATACACACACACACACACACACACACACACACACACACACACACACACACACACATACACACACACACACACACACACACATCGGTTGAGAGGCGGGACCAAAGAGCCAGAGCTCAACCCCCGCAAACACAACTAGGTGAGTACACACACACACACACACACACAAGGGGACCTAAATCATGGAGAGATAAATTGGGAATCAAGGAATCCCCATGGAGGGGACGAAACGTGGGGAGCAAAATTAGTAGATGTTATAGACAGGAATTTCCTGACACAACATGTGAAGGAAGACACAAGGGAAAGAGGAGGAGATGCACCGAGCCTATTAGACCTGATTTTCACCCAGAACGTAGAAGATATCGAGAATTTAGAGCATGAAATACCTCTAGGGGCCAGTGACCATTGTGTCCTAGTCTTTGACTACATGATGGAATTCAAACTTATGACCATGGGACAAGAGATCTGGGAAAGGAGAGCTGACTACAGGAAAGGGGACTATATGAGGATAAGGGACTATCTGGGTGAAGTGCAGTGGGAGGAAGAAATTAGAGGAAAAACAGTCCAAGATATGATGGACCTAGTCATACAGAAATGCCAGGAGGCCGAAGAGAGATTTATACCAACGGTAAAGGGAAAAAATAAGAAGGAATATAATAACCCATGGTTTAATAGACAGTGTCAGGAAGCAAAAATGGCCAGCAGACGGGAGTGGAGGAAGTACAGAAGACAAAGAACAGAGGACAACAGAAGCAGATACAACAGAGCTAGGAACGATTACATTAACATAAGACGAACATCGGAAAGGGACTATGAGAACGATATTGCAATCAAAGCGAAAAAACAACCCAAGTTACTACACAGTCATATAAGAAGAAAAATGTCGGTGAACGACCAAGTGACAAGACTAAGGAAGACAGAGGGGGCATATACTGAAAGTGACAAGGAAATCTGCGAGGCACTGAATGCCAGTTTCCATGGAGTGTTCACTACCGAGCCTGAGCAGCTCCCATTGTTGGAAGGGGTTACCCTAGATGAAAGACTATCAGATATAGAGGTGACAGCAGAGGAGGTAATGAAACAGTTGACAACTCTAGATGCAACTAAAGCAGTTGGACCAGACAAAGTATCACCGTGGATACTAAAAGAAGCAGCACAGGCCCTCAGCGTGCCTCTGGCAATGATCTTTAATGAGTCACTTATGTCAGGAGAATTGCCCAGTTGCTGGAAGAAGGCAAATGTCGTGCCGATCTTCAAGAAAGGAGATAGGGAGGAGGCACTTAACTACAGACCTGTATCACTGACAAGCATCCCCTGTAAAATACTGGAAAGAATAATTAGGCTGCGACTGGTTGCACACCTGGAGAACATTAGGTTTGTGACCAAACATCAACATGGGTTCTGGACAGGGAAATCGTGCCTAACAAACCTTCTGGAATTCTATGATAAAATAACGAGGATAAGACAGGACAGAGATGGTTGGGCAGACTGCATATTTCTGGACTGCCAAAAAGCCTTTGATACAGTACCGCACATGAGACTGCTGTTCAAGCTCGAGAGGCAGGCGGGGGTGGGGGGAAAGGTCCTAGAATGGATAAGGAACTACCTAACAGGAAGGAGCCAAAGAGTTACGGTAAGGGGCGAGAAGTCGGACTGGCGAACAGTAACAAGTGGAGTACCACAAGGATCGGTGCTGGGACCAATTCTATTTCTTGTATATGTTAACGACATGTTTACAGGCGTAGAGTCCTACATGTCGATGTTTGCGGATGATGCAAAGTTGATGAGAAGAGTTGTGACAGATGAGGATTGCAGGATCCTCCAAGAGGACCTGAACAGATTGCAGAGATGGTCAGAGAAATGGCTACTAGAATTCAACACGAGCAAATGTAAAGTTATGGAAATGGGACTAGGAGATAGGAGACCAAAGGGACAGTACACAATGAAGGGGAACAGCCTACCTGTAACGACGCGTGAAAGAGACCTGGGGGTGGACGTAACACCTAATCTATCTCCTGAGGCACATATTAATAGGATAACGACAGCAGCGTACTCTACACTGGCAAAAGTTAGAACATCATTCAGAAACCTAAGTAAGGAGGCATTTAGGGCGCTTTACACTGCCTACGTAAGGCCAGTCTTAGAGTATGCCG
>NC_091215.1:23011501-23041501 GCF_040958095.1 Procambarus clarkii | reverse complement strand
GTGTTTCTTCAGGTGGGGGCTCCATGATGGCGCGGCATACTCTAAGACGGGTCTCACGTAGGCAGTGTAAAGCGCCCTAAAAGCCTCCTCATTTAGGTTTCTGAATGAAGTTCTAATTTTCGCCAGTGTAGAGTACGCTGCTGTCGTTATCCTATTTATATGTGCCTCAGGAGTTAGATTAGGTGTCACATCCACTCCCAGGTCTCTTTCTCGAATCGTTACAGGTAGGCTGTTCCCCTTCATTGTGTACTGTCCCTTTGGTCTCCTGTCACCTGATCCCATTTCCATAACTTTACATTTACTGGTGTTAAACTCCAGTAGCCATTTCCCTGACCATCTCTGCAGCCTGTTTAAGTCCTCTTGGAGGATCCTACAATCCTCGTCTGTCACAACTCTTCTCATTAATTTTGCGTCATCTGCAAACATTGACATGTGTGTGTGTGTGTGTGTGTGTGTGTGTGTGTGTGTGTGTGTGTGTGTGTGTGTGTGTGTGTGTGTGTAGGAAGCTCTTTTTTAGCCTCTTGATTAGGGTTCTTTTTCTTTATATAACACAAAAGAAGCACATTCACCATCCATAAATTTGTTTGGAAATTAGGTTGGCTAGAGGATAGGGAGGGGGGATGGGGTGGGGGGATGGATCGTAGAGGGGGGGGGGGAGGTCTAGGGGGATAGAGTGGAGGGCAGATGTCTAAATGGAGGAGGGGGGAAAGGGAGGGTTAAGGGGAAAGGGGGCATGGCAGAACGAATGAAAGGGGGGAAAGGGTTAGATATTGCTAAGGGGAGGAGGAGGAAGGAAGGAAGAAAGGATTAAGGGAAGAGGGGGAGGAAAGGTGTCCCTTTCCCTCCATTACTAGTTAAATGGTCAATATGACCCATTATATTCGCTTATAATAGCCCAGAATGAGCGAAACGTGCTTGTGTTGACCATTTAGTCAGCTCCCTTCCCCCCTTTTTCACCCTTCCCATTATGTCTTTATCTCTCAGCTTCTCCCTCCCTTCCTACGCCACCACCCTCTCTCCTTCTGTTCCACCCTTCCCACTGCCGCTCTTCCTGTAGATAGATGTATTTCCAGGATGAGAAATGCTTGCTGGGAGTTGTATTTGAAGATACATCTATTGTATTGTATACTTGATAGGGTCTCCGGCGGTGCCCGGGACAGCCCGTTCTCTCTCTCTGTCTATTTCTCTGTCTCTGTTTCACTGTCTTCTGTCTGTCTGTCTCTTTGTAAATGGCTGTTTGATCAGTACTCTTTGATACTCTATCTGTCTCTCTTTCTCCATTTATTTATCTGTCAATCTCTCTGCCTGTCTGTCTGTCTGTCTGTCTGTCTGTCTGTCTGTCTGTCTCTCTCTCTCTCTCCCTTTTTGGGGGGAGGGAGCGGGGGAGTTCTGTCCCTTTCTCCTTTAGTCAATGCACCTCTTCCAAATTCTCCCATTCATGTCCTTTTCACCTATTCCACATTCCTGACCTCTCCCCCCCTACCCCCACTTTCCCTTTTCTTCCCTAGCTCCCTCTTGCCCCCCTCCTCCTCCTCCACCCTTCCCATCTCGTCTCCCCTTTTCCTCGTCACGAAACCCCCCCCCCTTTCCCTAATCTTCCTCCCACCCTCCATTCTTTACCCATTCCCCCCCTCTCACAATTCCCCCCTCTCCCTTCCCCCTCACAATCCCCCCAATCCCCCCCCAATCCCCCCTTGAGGCTTGATAGCTCCTGTGATTACAGCTTTCAGGGTAACAATCATGGGAATGTAACCACTGACAGGAGATCGCGTGGACACTACCATGGCAGCTGTCTGGGGGTGGTCACTCACTCCTGTCTGGGGTGGTCACTCATTGTTGTCTGGGGTGGTCACTCACTGCTGTCTGGGGTGGTCACTCATTGCTGTCTGGGGTGGTCACTCACTGCTGTCTAAGGGTTGTCACTCACTACTGTCTGGGGTGGTCACTCACTGCTGTCTGGGGGGGTGGTCACTCACTGCTGTCTGGGGTGGTCACTCACTACTGTCTGGGGGTGGTCACTCACTGCTGTCTGGGGGTGGTCACTCACTGCTGTCTGAGGGGTGGTCACTCACTGCTGTCTGGGGGGTGGTCACTCATTGCTGTCTGGGGTGATCACTCACTGCTGTCTGGGGTGGTCACTCACTGCTGTCTGGGGGATGGTCACTCACTGCTATCTGGGGGGTGGTCACTCACTGCTGTCTGGGGGTGGTCACTCATTGCTGTCTGGGGGTGGTCACTCAGTGCTGTCTGGGGTGGTCACTCACTGCTGTCTTGGGGTGGTCACTCACTCCTGTCTGGGGTGGTCACTCACTGCTGTCTAGGGGGTGGTCACTCACTGCTGTCTGGGGTGGTCACTCACTGCTGTCTGGGGTGGTCACTCACTGCTGTCTGGGGTGGTCACTCACTGCTGTCTGGGGTGGTCACTCACTCCTGTCTGGGGTGGTCACTCACTCCTGTCTGGGGTGGTCACTCACTCCTGTCTGAGGGTGGTCACTCACTCCTGTCTGAGGGTGGTCACTCACTCCTGTCTGAGGGTGGTCACTCACTACTGTCTGGGGTGGTCACTCACTACTGTCTGGGGATGGTCACTCACTACTGTCTGGGGGTGGTCACTCACTACTGTCTGGGGGTGGTCACTCACTGCTGTCTGGGGTGGTCACTCAATGCTGTCTGTGGCTGTCTAATCACACTATTGTGGCTGTCCCCTTGCAACTGCGACTGTCTATTCCTGCTGTCAACCCTATCTATCCCTCCATAAAGTGCGTGCTGTCTATCCATGATGCAGTATCAACAAATATAACACTATCTATCAAGAGGGGGGGGAATAGAATAACCACGGCACAGAGCAACAGATAAATCGACGATTGAATAAGCAAAGAACCAACAGAACGAATGGAGGAAGAAGAGAAATGTAAATATCAAACTTTAAATGAATGGGAACAGAGAGAGAGAGAGAGAGAGAGAGAGAGAGAGAGAGAGAGAGAGAGAGAGAGAGAGAGAGAGAGAGAGAGAGAGAGAGAGAGAGAGAGAGAGAGAAAGAGAGAGAGAGAGAGAGAGAGAGAGAGAGAGAGAGAGAGAGAGAGAGAGAGAGAGAGAGAGAGAGAGAGAGAGAGAGAGAGAGACTCAGTGTGGGCTTATGTACTTACGGGAATATAAGGCTTGTGGGGGGTTGGTGTGGGTTGATGGGGGGTTAAGGGGGGGGTTGAGGGTGTGGGGTTGGGGGATGGTGGGGGGTTGGGGTTTAGGTGTTTTCTGGAGGGGGTAGATGGCCCCCCAGAGAGGCTCTTGACCCAGGTAATACAAGGCAATTAAGGATGCGGCACTTCCACATCATCTTCCGCTTGTGGTAAATAATGTAACAGGAGAGAGAGAGAGAGAGAGAGAGAGAGAGAGAGAGAGAGAGAGAGAGAGAGAGAGAGAGAGAGAGAGAGAGAGAGAGAGAGAGACAGAGACAGAGAATGACTGACAATATCACAGATATACGAAAAAAAAGCGTCCGTGTTTTAATGCTTTCAATTGAACGAAAGCATTCGACTTTTTATGCCGTGGTCATCACACCTTCAAGGCATTGAACATGAGAACAGGTTGGGCAAGCAAGCACTGGAATCTAATTGGTATAAGGAAGTTGAAGATAGGTAAGGAAGATTATATATATATATATATATATATATATATATATATATATATATATATATATATATATATATATATATATATATATATATATATATATATATATATATATATATATATATATATAATGTAGCCAAACTGGTTAAGCTCCTTCTCAGTTATCTTATTATCTTAATGGCTGCAACACACAATACCCTAAACACGTGAAATATCTTAAAAAAACAAATCAAAAGCAAAAAACACTTACAAATAAATGATAGGCATCTCTCCCTCACTCGTCACCTTCCTCACAACACCTGAGATAAACAACTGAAGTAAACACCTGAGTTAAACACCGTCTCTCCTCGAAGACACAGAACAGTGCTTCGGACGGCTTCATTGATACAGCTCCATTCTCCACGAAGCTGTTCGACGATGCGGTCGACTCCAAAGATCTGTACTATGTCTTCGAAGCCCCAACCCGTCCTCATCAACACCAGCCCGTCCTCATCAACACCAGCCCGTCCGCATCAACACCAGCCCGTCCTCATCAACACCAGCCCGTCCTCATCAACACCAGCCCGTCCGCATCAACAGAGGTCAAAACACTCGCTAATCTAACACCCAAACACCCCCTCCCTCCCCCTTGTTCAGAAATGAAAAACGGTTTCCACACGACTCACAACTGATGACACCCGAACACTTCCGGAACAAGTGCTTCGCTGACGACTTATATTCGAACCACAACGCTGTAAATGCCCCACCCCACGTACTACAAATACTAGGTCAAAACCAATAGACACACACACACATACACATACACACTCGGCTAACAATAGCAGCAACAAATAGCCTAGTTCACCCTCCCATACACCGAGTGGCTATATGAAACAACGAACCACACACCCGCCACCGTCTACCCGTCCCACTGAATCTCGAATCAAGAATTATCAAAAGCCAACTCAATCAGGCCCTCTGGAACTGCGGGTGCGAGAAGGCTAAATGAATTAGGCAATAACACTCATCAATTGGCCATAAACTCACTGGAAAATCCATTATTTCTTCACTACATTTAGAGTATTTCCCCGGGGGGGGCTGAGCTTCCATTAAAACCGCGAAGAATTGCTTCATTTTCGGCGGCTGGAGCCGTGGCGGGGCCAATCAGCGCGCGCCAGCCCCGTTCTTCCCACGTTCTGATTGGTTTAGAGTAGATGAGCGGATGTTGGCAGAGAAGCGTAGAGGATTAGAGACGGGAGTGGATGGGGGGTGAATGGGGGGGATTGGGGGGGGGATGAATATCAAATCAATGAGTGTGTTATGGAGGTATGAGTTTGTTGTGTCCGTGAGACAATGGGAAAGGAGGGAGGGAGGGAGGGGAGGGAGGGGAAAGAAGGGAGGGAGAGACGGGAAAGAAGGGAGGGAGGAGCAAGAAGGGTAACTATATTCCTTCATCTTGGCCAACATTTTCTTTTTCCTCGTTCGAAGTCTCTCTGTGTTTGCCTTTCTTCCCTAGAACAACTAACCAGTTTAACAGTGTCTTAAGTGAGAATAGAGGTAGGGGGGGGGGAGGGGTTGAGAGAGGTAGGGGGAGGGGGGTTGATGAGAAAGAGGGGGAGAGGGAGGAGGGGGGTAGGGTATTGATGAGATAAACAGGGCATGAGAGTGAGAGAAATGAGTGCCCCTCACACACACACCGAGAGCTGTGATTGGCTGCCCCGGGGGAGATAGAGATAGAGAGAGATGTGTAACTGCCCTAATACAATTATGACGACACTTTGGGGAATTGCTTCCTCTTCAACTACTGCCGCCCCTCGTCTACTCTCCCCTCTCTCCCCTCTCCCCTCACTCCCACCAACCATGGGAAACGATGCTGGAACAAAGCTGTTATGAACTCATTATCGACTGGCGTTTCCACCCCCCTCCCCTCTCCCCAGAATCCCCTCCTTCCCCTACCCTACCCTCCCCTCCTCCCCTTGCATGGCTCATCTCCCCAAACGTCATTGAGGAAAAGGGATACATATGTATATTATATATATATATATATATATATATATATATATATATATATATATATATATATATATATATATATATATATATATATCTTATGTCTCTATTCTTCATTCGTAGTGATTAGGTTGTTGGAGACAGCGTCGCGGCCGTGTGCTTATCTCGTTGTGTTAGGGGAAGAGAGCTCTAATAGCTATTGAGCCCCGCCTCTCTTCTCTTGTAAACTCTTGTATTCGCTCTTGACACCGGGTGATCCGGTCTACCTGTTATTTTGTTCACTTTGGCATGCAGAAGAGGAGTCACAATAACGGGGCTGAAGTACGTTGACCAGACCACACACTAGAAGGTGAAGGGACGACGACGTTTCGGTCCGTCCTGGATCATTCTCAAGTAGATGAACCAAGTCCTGGTCCATTCTCAAGTAGATGAACCAAGTCCTGGTCCATTCTCAAGTAGATGAACCAAGTCCTGATCCATTCTCAAGTAGATGAACCAAGTCCTGATCCATTCTCAAGTAGATGAACCAAGTCCTGGACCATTCTCAAGTAGATGAACCAAGTCCTGGTCCATTCTCAAGTAGATGAACCAAGTCCTGGACCATTCTCAAGTACATGAACCAAGTCCTGGACCATTCTCAAGTACATGAACCAAGTCCTGGACCATTCTCAAGTACATGAACCAAGTCCTGGTCCATTCTCAAGTACATGAACCAAGTCCTGGACAATTCTCAAGAGAATGGTCCAGGATCAAGAGAATGGTCGTTTCGTCCTGGACCATTCTCAAAAGAATGGTCCAGGACGGAACGAATCGTCGTCGTCCCTTCACTTTCTAGTGTGTGGTCTGGTCAACACACTTTGGCATCACATAAGTGCCCAATCTTCTTGCAAAACTGCAAATCTCATTGTACTCTCCTTATGTGCAATCTCCATCACCACCACCAATCCCTCGCTCTGTTCTGTCAAACTTTATATATAATTTAGTATCGTGTACGTTATGATCATGTCTCCTATTACCCTTCCTGCTATAGTGATGTTTGATTTATTTATCTTATGGTGTCCTCATATCGCCCATATCTTTCATGGAATAATCGCTTGTTTTAACATCCCTATGTTAGCTCTAACTTTCTTTCTAACTTTCTTAAGTGTTTTTAAGTGTTCCTTACACTTATACAGATTTATAAGTACTACTTTTTCTTAAGATCACTAACTAACTTTCTAACATCCCTATGACACGTGCTCCCTTCTTGTTTTGATATTTATTGTAAACAATTCCTCTGTTTCCACTGTGTCAATCGTTCTAAGTATTTTATACGTCTGTATCATGTCCCATCTCTCCCTCCTCCCTTTCTAACGTCGTCAGGTTTAGTTCCTTCAGTCTGTCTTAGTACCTCATCCCTCGCAGCTCTGGAACGAGTCTCGTTGCAAACTTCTGCACCTTTTCGAGCTTCCTTGTGAGTTTTTTAAGATGGGGCTCCAGGATGGGTCGGCATACTCCAAGACTGGCCTCACACAGGCGGTCTACAGTGATCTAAAAGCCTCCTTATTCATGTTTCTGAAGGATGTTCTGACTTTTACCAGAGTAGAGTATGCTGCTGATGTTATTCTGTTTATATGAGCCTCTGGAGTTAGGTTAGGTGTTATGTCCACTCCCAGGTCTTTTTAGACGTTATAGGGAGGTAGTTTCCCTTCATCATATATTGGCCTTTCGGTCTCCTGGCTCCTGATCCCATTTCCATCACCTTGCACTTGTTAGTGTTCAACTCTAGCAGCCATTTCATACAATACAATACTCATCAACGCTGTTAAAAAAAAAAGAGTACAAACTTAACCTTGCATCAATACACACCTCCCTCTCCCCTCATCCCCCCTCCCCCTCCCCTCATCCCCCCTCCACCTCCCCTCATCCCCCTCCCCCCCTTGTTCCTCCCCTAGGAACCCCCTTCCCCCCAATCCTCTTCCCCCCCTACCCCCACCCCCCCTCATCAACACAACCCTCCCTAATCCTCCAAAAGAAATATCAGAATAACAGAAACTATTCTGATAAGAGAAACTATTAAATAAAATAATTAGGAAATAGTTCTGATGATAAGACAGTGAACATAAATAGGATGATAACATAATAGGAAACAAACTAAGATAACACAAAACGAGACAAACTAAGATAACACAATAGCTCAACCAAGATAACAAACAAGAAGACAGTTAAACCCAACTGATAACATAGATATGACTTAAACAAAAGCCATATCTGCCCCCTCAAAAAGAAAACGGGAATAATAGGAGAGACGAATGAAAAAAAATAGCCCCCTCCCAAAAAAATAAGGGTAAGGCGTAGCAAATAATTTCTGACGCACCCGGACTGGAGGTCCAGCCTCCACTAGACCTCTAAACCCGCCAGAAGCACAGCCTCCTCATAAACCTCATATAAACCTCGAATAAACCTGCCTCATAAGCCCTCGTGCCAACCTCATAAACCAGCCTCGTAACCCTTTATAAAGCTTTTGCTCAGAGGGTAAATATGAGACTCTTTAACGTGGTCTTATTGGTAAGAGTCTGCTGGCTTGAGCTCTTGGATTGGGTGGGTGGGGGGGGGGAGGGAGGAGGAGGTAGGTTAGGAGAAGGAGGAAGAGGTGGTGGAAGAGAAGGAAAGGAGGAGAAGAAAGAGGAAGAGCTTCAAGAGTAATAATTCAAATTAGCAGGGCGAATGTTTTCTGGGTGTTTGCATGTGGTGTGTGTGTGTGTGTGTGTGTGTGTGTGTGTGTGTGTGTGTGTGTGTGTGTGTGTGTGTGTGTGTGTGTGTGTGTGTGTGTGTGTGTGTGTACTGATCTACATGTACTCACCTACATGTAATACACTCGCCCTAGAGTACTCATCAACATGTATACTCACTTAGCAGTGGCATATGCAACACCTCTATACCTACTTGCAACATTGCCAAATGCAATGACTCGATTCCCTAGCCTTCCTTTAAAGGGGGGGGGAGAAGTCTTTGACAGTTGAAATAGTGTATTGAGGTGACATCAATCACGTCCTTACTTACCCCCTATTTTCACTCATTGATGACACTCTGGTTAGAATCAATGATTCCCATTTCTGCTTGTCCTAGAGCAGTGTTTCTCTCTCTCTCTCTCTCTCTCTCTCTCTCTCTCTCTCTCTCTCTCTCTCTCTCTCTCTCTCTCTCTCTCTCTCTCTCTCTCTCTTCAGGGCCGAACAAAACCCGAGGACAAAAATGGGTTTAAACTTCCCTAACTTTATCGTGAAACATTTAAGGTGGCAGGTTTGCAGCCCCCTCGCTCCACACCTGCGAAACCCACCGCGAAAAAAACAAAACATTGTTTTTATCTGTTGTAGATAAGCATTGGCCAGCACATAGGCGTGAAAATTAAAACATGTAGCATGTGTGTTGGTTATATAGTTATCTAAGCCACAGTGATTCCAGTCATATATATATATATATATATATATATATATATATATATATATATATATCTGTCTTTGAAGGCATGACATTCAGCTAATGCCATCTATTAGCAGAGAAAAGGCACTATCAACAGGTTAGCTTGGCAGTATCCTAATAGATACAACTAATGCCATCTATTGGGGTCCAATTACACTATCAACAAACTGCTAAACTACACAACTGGTGCCATCTATTAGCGTGACAAGGCACTATCAACAGACCAACATCAGCCGGTAAAAGGCGGGTTGTTTTGTGCCGATGGGAGACACAGCACCGCTCCTGTGCCAGGTAAGTCCACTACGGGATCACCATAACCCGTGCTACTTGCCCCGCTCCTGTGCCAGGTAAGTCCACTACGGGCTCACCATAGCCCGTGCTACTTACCCCGCTCCTGTGCCAGGTAAGTCCACTACGGGCTCACCATAGCCCGTGCTACTTGCCCCGCTCCTGTGCCAGGTAAGTCCACTACGGGCTCACCATAGCCCGTGCTACTTGCCCCGCTCCTGTGCCAGGTAAGTCCACTACGGGCTCACCATAGCCCGTGCTACTTGCCCCACTCCTGTGCCAGGTAAGTTACGGGCTGACCATAGCCCGTGCTACTTGCCCGCTCCTGTGCCAGGTAAGTTACGGGCTGACCATAGCCCGTGCTACTTGCCCCGCTCCTGTGCCAGGTAAGTTACGGGCTGACCATAGCCCGTGCTACTTGCCCCGCTCCTGTGCCAGGTAAGTTACGGGCTCACCATAGCCCGTGCTACTTGCCCCGCTCCTGTGCCAGGTAAGTTACGGGCTCACCATAGCCCGTGCTACTTGCCCCGCTCCTGTGCCAGGTAAGTTACGGGCTCACCATAGCCCGTGCTACTTGGAACTTGTTCCGAGTAGCTGAATCTATAACAACAATAACAACAACAGCCGAAAGGCAGCATTCCCGCGCTCATCTCATTGGTAGAAACTCTTTGTTGACATCCGCCACGACAGCCAATCAGAGCAAGGGATCAGAAAGATGTCTCACCATCTTAACAATGTAATCTCCGGTGGTTAGCTTCCCAGTGACGCTTATAGCACTTTCTTGCAACACTAATCTGCTCGAAAAGCTCATTTTTCAACCAGTTAAATCTGTTAATGAAATGATTATTATAGGATAGATAACAGTAGTTATATAAAATACGACCTGGCTACCTGTCCCGTGACGTCATGGGGCTTCGAATCAAATCAGATGAATGGTCAAACTATGATGTCAGTGACGTCACTTTGACGTCATATAATATATGATTTTCAATTGCCGTTGTCGGGGAGAGGAAGGCTAGTAAGTTTACCGAGGTTTACCTAGTAAAAAAGACCTATCCAAACGATTTCTCTATCCAGGAGTCGAACTCTGGTTCAATTGGTCTGTGAGTAGACAGCGTTATCCATTGCACCTTGGGAATGTCCCCTAGATTGTTTGAGACGTTGATCTTCAGAATCATCAACAGGTATATCAAAGGTATATCGGTATATCAACAGGTATATCAAAGGTATACCTGTCGACACCTAATAATGTTCTATACAAATTTTAATTTGGTGTGATTTAATGATTTCATGATTTAATGATTGTGATTTAATTTAATGTGATTTGGTGTGGTAATTTGGTGTGATTTTAATTTAACGTTATTGATAACGTGTCAATAACTTGACACTATTCACGCTTCAGTCTTCCCAAACTCCTATACTGTTCTTATCTTCCCATTCACCTGTTATCATAAATTATTAAATGCAAAATTTAGACAAATTATATTTCGTCCAAACTACTGCATTCTCTCTTTCTCTCTCTCTCTCTGGACAGAGAGAGAGAGAGAGAGAGAGAGAGAGAGAGAGAGAGAGAGAGAGAGAGAGAGAGAGAGAGAGAGAGAGAGAGAGAGAGAGAGAGAGAGAGAGAGAGAGAGACAGAGAGACAGACAGACAGACAGACAGACAGAAGACTCACCAGAGCCCCAGTTTCTATAGTTACCCCTACAGGCCTTAATCCGGATAAATTACATGCACGAACACCCAGAAATCATGGAACATTTCGGGCATCGACCATTTGTCTCACAGAACCCCCTCCCCCCCCCCCCCCCAACAGCCGCTGGAAGAACGTTCGGAGCGAGAGAGGAGTGAAAGGGAGGGGAAGTGGAACAGGAGAAATGAAAGAGAGGTTCGGGAAGGAGATTAGAAGCAAAGGAGAGATAAAAATTCAAAGAATCAAGAGACTATGAGGCAATAATGGGATAGATTAAATAAAAGTGAAGATTAAGGGATGGTATGTGGGGAGCTAAGAAATAACGGAAGAAAGGGAGAATAGACAGAAACATTATAAGATAACATTATAAGGCCTTCTGCAGTTACCTTTGTTCTTATGTTCTTATTATATAATAATATTAAAAAATGGCTCTTCCAGTTATGTGGCGGGTCGTCTGATGACGTCTATGGCTCTTCCAGTCATGTGGTGGGTCGTCTGATGACGCCTATGGCTCTTCCAGTCATGTAGCGGGTCGTCTGATGACGCCTATGGCTCTTCCAGTCATGTGGTGGGTCGTCTGATGACGTCTATGGCTCTTCCAGTCATGTGGTGGGTCGTCTGATGACGCCTATGGCTCTTCCAGTTATGTGGTGGGTCGTCTGATGACGTCTATGGCTCTTCCAGTCATGTGGTGGGTCGTCTGATGACGCCTATGGCTCTTCCAGTTATGTGGTGGGTCGTCTGATGACGCCTATGGCTCTTCCAGTCATGTAGCGGGTCGTCTGATGACGCCTATGGCTCTTCCAGTCATGTGGTAGGTCGTCTGATGACACCTATGGCTCTTCCAGTCATGTGGTGGGTCGTCTGATGACGCCTATGGCTCTTCCAGTCATGTGGTGGGTCGTCTGATGACGCCTATGGCTCTTCCAGTTATGTGGTGGGTCGTCTGATGACGCCTATGGCTCTTCCAGTCATGTAGCGGGTCGTCTGATGACGCCTATGGCTCTTCCAGTCATGTGGTGGGTCGTCTGATGACGCCTATGGCTCTTCCAGTCATGTGGTGGGTCGTCTGATGACGCCTATGGCTCTTCCAGTCATGTGGCGGGTCATCTGATGACGCCTATGGCTCTTCCAGTCATGTGGTGGGTCGTCTGATGACGCCTATGGCTCTTCCAGTCATGTGGTGGGTCGTCTGATGACGTCTATGGCTCTTCCAGTCATGTGGTGGGTCGTCTGATGACGTCTATGGCTCTTCCAGTCATGTAGCGGGTCGTCTGATGACGTCTATGGCTCTTCCAGTCATGTGGTGGGTCGTCTGATGACGTCTATGGCTCTTCCAGTCATGTGGCGGGTCGTCTGATGACGTCTATGGCTCTTCCAGTCATGTGGTGGGTCGTCTGATGACGTCTATGGCTCTTCCAGTCATGTGGTGGGTCGTCTGATGACGTCTATGGCTCTTCCAGTCATGTGGCGGGTCGTCTGATGACGCCTATGGCTCTTCCAGTCATGTGGTGGGTCGTCTGATGACGTCTATGGCTCTTCCAGTCATGTGGTGGGTCGTCTGATGACGTCTATGGCTCTTCCAGTCATGTGGCGGGTCGTCTGATGACGCCTATGGCTCTTCCAGTCATTAATGCGCTGTCTAGCAGCGGCACATGCGTCCGAAATTCGTTTATATACCGTGAGACGGCGCATGACTGAGATAATATTATTAATACAAGTATTTCAGCTTGTCATTTACATCATTCGTATAGGCCTATGTTGCACGGGATATGTTTCAGGTTGACCAGACCACACACTAGAAGGTGAAGGGACGACCACAATCCACTTGAGAATGGTCCAGGACGGACCGAAACGTCGTCGTCCCTTCACCTTCTAGTGTGTGGTCTGGTCAACATACTTCAGCCACGTTATTGTGACTCCTCGCCTGCGTATGTTTCAGGCGTCTTTGTTGACAACTGTCATTGGGCTGAAGACCTATTATGACTGGGGGGGAGGGGGGGGGAGGGGGGGGAGGGAACGACCAAGTTGAAGGTCTTATTGGTGACTGCCTTTGAGGTTTAGAGAGCCTTGCCTTACCGTCTTTAATCTTAATCGGCTTTTTTGCACCTTTAACTCGTGTTCTGTAGGCCTATACACAGCCGAGAGAAAGATTGAAAGAAATTGAATAAATGAAGGGTTGATGGGGCAGCAAGAGGAGGGAAGAGTGAGAGAGAGAGAGAGAGAGAGAGGAAAGGAAGAGGGAGCGGGGGAAAGAGGGGGGATAGAGAGACGCCAGAGAAAGGGGAAGAGGCGTAAATACTTTAAGAATAGCAGGTGATGGCCTGGTTGATCTCACAACCCTTCAGACTAACGGCCCCACGAATAATGGATTGAACCCCCATGCGAACAACGGCTATACACATAGCCATTGAAGAGGGGAGGTAAGGGAGCTAACAAATGGTCCTCATGTAAATGGGGGGTGGATGGGGAATGGGGCTGTTGGAGCAGAAAGGAAGACTAGTAATTGATGAACGATATGCCATGGGGTTCAATTTTGTGTGACGCCCGCCCAAGTGTACAACGCGATACATGCCTTCAGCTATCACACCCCCCACCACGCGCATACGCGTCACCGTGGCGTTCGGGGGATGCGATTCGACTCCAATTTATTTCGAAGCGGCGAGCGTTCGTGTCCAGCTCGGTCCCTCTGCCACTGGTTCTTCAACAGCCTTGCGAACTGGTTCTTCGGCAGCCTTGCGAATTGGTTCTTCGGCAGCCTTGCGAACTGGTTCTTCAACAGCCTTGCGAACTGGTTCTTCGGCAGCCTTGCGAACTGGTTCTTCGGCAGCCTTGCGAACTGGTTCTTCGGCAGCCTTGCGAACTGGTTCTTCGGCAGCCTTGCGTACTGGTTCTTCAACAGCCTTGCGAACTGGTTCTTCAACAGCCTTGCGAACTGGTTCTTCAACAGCCTTGCGAACTGGTTCTTCGGCAGCCTTGCGAACTGGTTCTTCGGCAGCCTTGCGAACTGGTTCTTCGGCAGCCTTGCGTACTGGTTCTTCAACAGCCTTGCGAACTGATTCTTCGGCAGCCTTGAGTACTGGTTCTTCAACAGCCTTGCGTACTGGTTCTTCAACAGCCTTGAGTACTGGTTCTTCAACAGCCTTGCGTACTGGTTCTTCAACAGCCTTGCGAACTGGTTCTTCAACAACCTTGCGAACTGGTTCTTCAACAACCTTGCGTACTGGTTCTTCAACAGCCTTGCAAACTGGTTCTTCAACAGCCTTTCGTAGCTGGCTATTCCTTGCCGAGGTTCACCTGTGTGCGGTGTTTAATAAAATATCTTCGCACAAAGGAACTATATCATGATCTACAAGAATTCTTCGCCAGAAGAGAGAGAGAGAGAGAGAGAGAGAGAGAGAGAGAGAGAGAGAGAGAGAGAGAGAGAGAGAGAGAGAGAGAGAGAGAGAGAGAGAGAGAGAGAGAGAGAGAGAGAGTTACGAAAACCCTTCCAATACGAGTATGAAAGATGCGGCGGCTAAAAGCGTTAGGTGATTTGCACTAGATAAAAATAACATTAATAACTGATAGCTCCCAGCACACTAGGCAAGAAAACACTGATATGCAACATTGCAATTAACATAATAGGAGGACATGTGTGTGTGGGGGGGGGAGGGAGGGGGGGGGTGACATTCAACATTAATTGCAATATTGGAGGTCAATATTACGAAGTAATATTGTGTCTCAGGATGGTATATATATATAATTTCTTGGCCTATATAGATGGTAATTGAGATTTTATAACACACTACCAAACCCTTTAAATCATATCTCTATGCAATGACGTGCTCACTAATATGGGATTCCTGTCTATAGTTTTTTTGCTTTTTTTTCTAAAGCCGTTGGGGGATATGGCTTTAGATAAAGCCACTAAACTTCCCTCCCCCCCCCCCCCACCCTTACCCTTTTTCCACACACAAAGACACTCAGACACCACGGTCTTATCTCCTGGTTCCCCTGTCCCCCCATATCTCTCTCTCTCTCTCTCTCTCTCTCTCTCTCTCTCTCTCTCTCTCTCTCTCTCTTGCTCACTTGCAAGCACAAATTTTCTTTCGTTCGAACTATCATGTCCTTTCTTTCAACATTCGCCTTGCCCTTCTTATCTACCTATTTCCCCTCACATCCCCCCTTTCTTGCCTTCCAATTGCCTCTCCTCACTCTTCTCTTATCCTCCTATCCTTCTTACATCATTATCCCCAGAGCTTCTAGCCTCCTCTGAGGCCCCATACAACTCTAAGATTTTCAGGCCAGACATATAAGAGAAAGCAAATAATGTTTCTTACGTAAATCGTAAGTATTTTTAACCTCGGGAACTGATGGCTATGGGACTCTTCGAGGTTTCAAAAAACAAAACAAAATAACATCCATATATATATATATATATATATATATATATATATATATATATATATATATATATATATATATATATATATATATATATATATATATATATATATATATATGTGTGTGTGTATCACGAAAATAAACACGTGATTAAGAATGTGACAATGTCAGACCACGGAGGAAAATGAAACAGGAATTTCCTTAAGTACTTTCGTATATTAAATACATCTTCAGAAGGAATCATTCCTTCTGAAGATGTATTTAATATACGAAAGTACTTAAGGAAATTCCTGTTTCATTTTCCTCCGTGGTCTGACATTGTCATATATATATATATATATATATATATATATATATATATATATATATATATATATATGTATATATATATATATATATATATTATTAAATATGACCGAAAAAGTAAGATTAATAATTCTAACACGAATTTTCTCAATCTTTCGTACATTTCTTTTCACTGTTGGAGGTAATTCAAAAATCAATTCTCCAAAATTCATTTTTATTTCTAGTCTGACGCGACACGAGCGCGTTTCGTAAAACTTATTACATTTTCAAAGACTTTAGTTTACAAATACACAACTGAATAGAACTTACGCATCTCCGATTTTGTTTATATCTACATTTGAGTGAGGTGGATGGGGTGAGGTGGCATTAATAGGGTATTAATTTCATCAACACAAGACAGAACAAGAGGTGGCATTAATAGGGTATTAATTTCGTGATGAGGTGATAAAATACATCTCAGAGGGATAGAGTAGCTTAGGCTCTTTCTACCCCCCGAGTAGTTAAGATCACCTGTAGTTGAGTGCTCTATAACTCTCTAAATTATGTGTTGGATTATAGAGCTCTCTCTATCCGTGTCCCCACGGAGGACAGAAGACAATATATACATGTGGGTTAGCACTGATAACCCACAAAAATTGATAACCACGGACAAAATTAATTTGGTTATATCTGCGGTAGGACAAAACAAAATTTTAGGTTATCTTGAGGTTCTTCCGAGGATCATTGTCCCCTTCTGGGCCCGGTCTCTGACCAAGCCTCGTGCTGACCTAACGGTGTCTACAAGGAGGGTGCGCGGGGTGGGGGGGGGGGAGGGCTAGGGTGAAAAGTCAAGTTCTTTATGCAATTGCTGTTAAATGCGATATCAGGTTTCCATTGTTTTTGAAAGTTTGCATAATGCGTTATCTCTCTCTCTAGACTCCTAGATACTAAGATGTGTGTATATATCTAGTTCACAAATTCGATCTGAAGTGGTTGTATAAAATTAAGTTGGGAGGGGGTGTAAGGGGGTGGGGAGGGGGGGGGGGGTGTAAGGGGGTGGGGAGGGGGGGGGTGGAGGAGACTCATCTTATAAGCAACAAACCTCATTCAGAGAAAAAATGATGAATGTATAAACTCATCCGAACGGGGTGAGAATAGCTTGAGCTACCTCATACCTTTGTGTGTATTTTACCTCAATAAACTTATTTCAATTAACTCATCAACATAGAGGAGTAAAGGTAATTGATCTATCTATTTCTATTCCCCCTCCCTCCCCCTCCCTCCCCTCTCCCCCCCCCTCCAAAAATTCACAAAATACATTCCCTCCAACACTCGGCTCCTCTACAATTCCCTACCTCCCTTAAGAATAACAAAACCAGCAAGAGGTGCAAAATGTAAGAACAGGTTACATGTTCTCTTCTCACCAACAGAACAATTCCGGAGATCGTATAGCATCGGAAATACGAGACATTATGTATGTGAATTTGGCGTCGGGGGTCGGCCGGCCGAACAGGCAATCGCCTCAACAATTCAAAGCCTCCTTGTAATGAATTGTTGAATGATGGAGAATGATAAATTGTCTAAGATTCTTCTCCTCTCTCTCTTCCCTTATTTTTTTTTAGATCGTTGTTGTTGTTTGTCTTTAAGATTCAGCTACTTGGTAGAAAAAGTTCCAAGTAGCACGGGCTATGGTGAGCCCGTAGTGGACTTATATGGCACAGGAGCGGGGCAAGTAGCAGGGGCTATGGTGAGCCCGTAGTGGACTTATCTGGCACAGGAACGGGGCAAGTAGCAGGGGCTATGGTGAGCCCGTAGTGGACTTATCTGGCACAGGAACGGGGGAAGTAGCACGGGCTATGGTGAGCCCGTAGTGGACTTGTCTCCATCCCTTATTATATCTATTACATCTCTCTCTCTCTCTCCCTATATCTACTGTCCTTTCTTCATCACTATCTCTCTTTCCTCCCTTTCTCTCTCTCTCTCTCTCTCTCCCTATATTTACTGTCCTTTCTTCATCACTATCTCTCTTTCCTCCCTCTCTCTCTCTCTCTCTCTCTCTCTCTCTCTCTCTCTCTCTCTCTCTCTCTCTCTCTCTCTCCCTCTCTCTCTCTCTCTCTCTCTCTCTCTCTCTCTCTCTCTCTCTCTCTCTCTCTCTCTCTCTCTCTCTCTCTCTCTCTCTCTCTCTTTCCCTACTTTCCTCTCACGATCTCTCCCTCTTTACCTTTATCTGCCCACTTCCCCTTATCCCTCATACACCTGAGTAGTCCCCCCCCCCCATGTCCAACCACTTGGGCTGGACGGTAGAGCGACGGTCTCGCTTCATGCAGGTCGGCGTTCAATCCCCGACCGTCCAAGTGGTTGGGCATAATTCCTTCCCTCCGTCCCATCCCAAATCCTTATCCTGACCCATTCCAAGTGCTATATTGCCGTAATGGCTTGGCGCTTTCCCCCCTCATAATTCCCTTCTTTCCCTCCCCCCCCCCCCCTCACCATCCGACACCTCACGGAACCATTCTCTCCCTTCCATCTCCTCCTTCTCTGTCACGTAGGGTTCACACACTCCATCCCACATAACTCCCTTCCCACTGAACACCTTGCTCTTTAATTTCCTCTCTACCTTTCCCCCCTTTCCATCTCGCCCCCTTCCCCTTTCCTTCCCTTTCCCTCTTCACTTTCTTAAGTGGCTACGTTGTCTCACTATAAGACTTCTCCCTCACAACCTTAGCTTCTCTTTGCCTTCCTTCTTCAACAACCTCATTCGTCGCCCCCTCATCACCTCACAAGCACATACCGCCCCCCCCCCCCTCTTTCCACCTCCCCCCCCCCTGCGTCGATCAACATGTCCCCAACACCCTCTCCTCTCCTCTCTCTCTCTCTCTCTCTCTCTCTCTCTCTCTCTCTCTCTCTCTCTCTCTCTCTCTCTCTCTCTCTCTCTCTCTCTCTCTCTCTCTCTCTGGCTAAATTCTCCACAAACTGCAAGCAACACCTACACACAGCAGGTTAGGTTAGGTTAAGATGGTTAGGTTAGGTTAGATTAAGGTGGTTAGGTTGAGGTGGTTAGGGTGTTTCTTACACACTCCTCAAACTCCTCCGGAAAGTTTCCGCCAACATCTTCAGGGGACTTTTTTTTTTTTTGGAGGGGGGGTGGGGAATGGGGGGTAGGGGGAGGGGGGGCGGTGGGAGGGGGGGCGGTGGGAGGGGGGAGGGGGACGGGGGGAGGGGGGGGGCAGGAGTTAATTGTGTGTTGTCCCTTTGATTTTTTTTCTCCATAATGTTTTATTCCTCTCTAAATTTTTATTCTGAAATTTTCTACAGCATTTTGTCGTGTTTGTTTACTATACAATTTTGTTTAGTGTTCATTTGCCTTAGGTGTGAAATTTAAATTTAAACTCTATAACAATTTGTGATTTTTCACTCGTTGGTTCTGTGTGAGGGTATTCACCTAGTTGTGCTTGCGAGGGTTGAGCTCTGGCTCTTTGGTCCCGCCTCTCAACCGTCAATCAACTGGTGTACAGGTTCCTGAGCCTATTGGGCTCTATCATATCTACATTTGAAACTGTGTATGGAGTCAGCCTCCACCACATCACTGACTAATGCATTCCATTTTTTTACTACCCCTGACACTAAACAAATTCTTTCTAATACCTCTATGGCTCATTTGGGTACTCAATTACCACCATCTGTCCCCTAATGTGTGTGCCCCTTGTGTTAAATAGTCTTTATCTACCCTATCGATTCATTTGAGAATTTTCGCTGTTATGATAGCAGCGCTCAGGAGAGCACTGATTAGCGCATCAAACAGCATCTTCGAGAGAAAGAAAGAGAGAGAGAGAGAGAGAGAGAGAGAGAGAGAGAGAGAGAGAGAGAGAGAGAGAGAGAGAGAGAGAGAGAGAGAGAGAGAGAGAGAGAGAGAGAGACAGAGACAGAGAGGTCAATACAGCTTCCAGAAAGTTATGATCACCACATATCACAACATGGGTGGTTGTGTCGATCCAATTTACCTGTGTCCCTTTCCCAGGGTTGTTCCGGCAACATACCTGCCCATCGCTAACTTTAGCGCAACGGGTGGAGGTGGGGGCGCCTCGACCCCCGACCCAAGTGTGAAGTGCGTTCGCATTCTCCTCTCCCAAGGGAAATCTGAAAGCTTTGTTAAATTCCCCAGGAGTCCTGGAACCACTAGGAATGGCAGTTCCAGGACCACTTCCAGCGAGTAAATATTCAAGACTAGAAATTTACCGAGCTCTCCCAAGACCCAAAAATGCTAACATTGTTGGCGCGCGTTCAACTCCGGTCTTCTGGCGAGAGTGCAAGAGCGCCCTCAACCATGGCGGGAAAAGGCCGTCGGCGATGGCTCTTGGAGCAGAGGCGCCACTAGGGCGGGTTTCGTCCGGCGGGTGATGGTGGAGGCTTGCGGCCCTATGCTCCTGGCACTGCGTGAATCCAGTAGAAGCGTTTTAATGCGGTCTGAAGGCACTGGAGGTCTCAAGGGCAGGAGGAGCAACGAGGCACCGTTTTATTTGGCGTCCGACGGCTCTCCGCCTCTCACAAGATGCACGATAACACCTACCTTTTACCCCCCCACTAAACCCCCCCCACCCCACTCTCACCCCCCACCCCACCCGGTGGGGAGGGTGGGGGTTTATAAGCTTAATTGATGCCGCGTAATTCGGGATCGATTACCAGACGCGAAGCGGTCAATAACTGCAGAATACCGGAGCGTTTATTTATGAAAAGGCGGTGTTGGCGTGAAACTCGAAGCGACACTATCCAGGCGCCTGTGGAAAAGGATCGACCGGGTGCCTCACCTTCGGAGGAACGGGGGGACGGGTGAGGGAGAGGGTTGGGGGGTGGATTGGGGGGGGGCTATACCTCACAATGCCTGGTTGGGGAATTATCCCCACCGTCTGGTGGTGGGGAAGGAATAACCCCTTTACGCTGCTACCGGCCATTGGGGGGTTGAACTTTGAGAGAGAGAGAGAGAGAGAGAGAGAGAGAGAGAGAGAGAGAGAGAGAGAGAGAGAGAGAGAGAGAGAGAGAGAGAGAGAGAGAGAGAGAGAGGAAGGGGGCAGGGGGGGGGGAGGTTGAAGCTGATTGGAGCCTGGCGGGGATTGGCGAGGGGTTTGTAGGGTGCCATTTTGAGGGATTGGTGCGGCAGGGGAGGGGAGGGGAGGGGGGAAGGGGGCGCCCCGAATCGCTTTTGGGGGGGTAATTGATGTTACGCGCACAATTTGGCTAATCCACTTGGAGTCTTCGCGGTAGAGAGGATGGCTGAAGAGGGATGGAGGGGGGTGAAGGGGGAGGAGGTAAATGTTTATAAAGACTGTGGAGGGGATGGGGAGGGGGGGAGGGGAGGGGGGAGGGATGGGGGGATGGGGAGAGGGGAAAGGGCAGGTGTTGTAGTGCAGACTAGGAGGGAGCCAAATGCCATGATTGTGTGCGGCTATGATTGTATCTGCTCCTATGATTGTATTTCCTTCTCTGATTGTAGCTGCTCCTGTGATTGTACCTTTCACCTAACTACACTTACTATATCAGTTTCAAGCATTTGGTCTCCACTTAGCCTGAACCTGAACCTATGAACCTATTGTTACCTAGCAGTAAAATAGGTACCTGGGTGTTAGTCAGCTGTCACGGGCTGCTTCCTTGGGGGTGGAGGCCTGGTCGAGGACCGGGCCGCGGGGACACTAAAAAAAAGCCCCGAAATCATCTCAAGATAACCTCAAGAAGATGAGGTTAGTGTCCGGACAAATAATCAAACTTTACTGAAGATATTAACTATCAGGACAAGATACAGGAACCACTCTGCTTGGGTATCTCTCTCTCTCTCTCTCTCTCTCTCTCTCTCTCTCTCTCTCTCTCTCTCTCTCTCTCTCTCTCTCTCTTAAATGTAATCACACACTCACTATTGTTTTTCACTGAAGACATTTACAATGTCTTCAGCACATTTTATGAGCTGTCAAGGACCTTTTGAAGACAAAGGCCTGGATCTCTGTATGGCAGTCTGCACAAGGAAGCATTGAAGAATGTCCTTCCAAGAGGACTTTTAAAGAGGACTTTTAAAGAGGACGTTTAAAGAGGACTTTTAAAGAGGACTATTAAAGAGGACTTTAAAGAGGACTTTTAAAGAGGACTTTTAAAGAAGACTTTTAAAGAGGACTTTTCTCTCGCCTCAGAGACCGAGAAAGCTGAGAAGTAAGGAAGAGAGAGAGATAGACAGAGAGATAGACAGAGAGAGTTAGACAGAGAGAGATAGACAGAGAGAGAGAGTAAAGAGTTTGCTAAAGAGGGAAGAAAAGGAGAAGCAAGAGGAGAAATATTGACGAAGAAGAAGAAGAAGGATACCGTAGAAAACAGTGTGTATGTGTGAAAGGAAGAGAAGAAATAGAGCCAACAAGTCCACTACGGGCTCACCATAGCCCGTGCTACTTTAAAACTCAAGATCTCAAAATAATAACATAAAAAATACATTAAAACTGAAATATTTTTGTTTCATCCAGATTTCCTGTTTGTTTGTTTGTTGTTGTTTCTGAAATTGTTGTAAATTAGATTTTTTTTAATAGTTGTTAAAAAAAAGCTCTTTTTTTATGGCAGTGTGAGAGTTTTATCACTTTTTAGTATTTTATTAACTTTTAACGTAGGCTTCAGGAATTTTTTATTCAGTAAGGAGCTATAATAATGCTTACTGTATACCCTAGGCGTCCTGTTGTGTAGACTATTGTATACCCGGGTGTCCTGTTGTGTAGACTATTGTATACCCTGGCGTCCTGTTGTGTAGACTATTGTATACCCAGGCGTCCTGTTGTGTAGACTATTGTATACCCAGGTGTCCTGTTGTGTAGACTATTGTATACCCAGGTGTCCTGTTGTGTAGACTATTGTATACTCCTGGCGTCCTGTTGTGTAGACTATTGTATACCCAGGTGTCCTGTTGTGTAGACTATTGTATACCCAGGCGTCCTGTTGTGTAGACTATTGTATACCCAGGCGTCCTGTTGTGTAGACTATTGTATACCCCAGGCGTCCTGTTGTGTAGACTACTGTATACCCAGGTGTCCTGTTGTGTAGACTATTGTATACCCTAGGCGTCCTGTTGTGTAGACTATTGTATACCCAGGCGTCCTGTTGTGTTGACTATTGTATACCCAGGCGTCCTGTTGTGTAGACTATTGTATACTCTTGGCGTCCTGTTGTGTAGACTACTGTATACCCAGGTGTCCTGTTGTGTAGACTATTGTATACCCCAGGCGTCCTGTTGTGTAGACTACTGTATACCCTAGGCGTCCTGTTGTGTAGACTATTGTATACTCCTGGCGTCCTGTTGTGTGGACTACTGTATACCCAGGTGTCCTGTTGTGTAGACTATTGTATACCCCAGGCGTCCTGTTGTGTAGACTACTGTATACCCCAGGCGTCCTGTTGTGTAGACTACTGTATACCCCATGCGTCCTGTTGTGTAGACTACTGTATACCCCAGGCGTCTTGTTGTGTAGACTACTGTATACCCAGGTGTCCTGTTGTGTAGACTATTGTATACCCTGGCGTCCTGTTGTGTAGACTACTGTATACCCAGGCGTCCTGTTGTGTAGACTACTGTATACCCCATGCGTCCTGTTGTGTAGACTACTGTATACCCCAGGCGTCTTGTTGTGTAGACTACTGTATACCCAGGTGTCCTGTTGTGTAGACTACTGTATACCCAGGTGTCCTGTTGTGTAGACTATTGTATACCCAGGTGTCCTGTTGTGTAGACTACTGTATACCCAGGCGTCCTGTTGTGTAGACTACTGTATACCCCGGCGACCTGTTGTGTAGACTATTGTATACCCTGGCGTCCTGTTGTGTAGACTATTGTATACCCAGGCGTCCTGTTGTGTAGACTATTGTATACCCCAGACGTCCTGTTGTGTAGACTACTGTATACCCCAGGCGTCCTGTTGTGTAGACTATTGTATACCCCAGACGTCCTGTTGTGTAGACTACTGTATACCCAGACGTCCTGTTGTGTAGACTATTGTATACCCCAGACGTCCTGTTGTGTAGACTACTGTATACCCCAGGCGTCCTGTTGTGTAGACTATTGTATACCCCTGGCGTCCTGTTGTGTAGACTACTGTATACCCCAGACGTCCTGTTGTGTAGACTATTGTATACCCCAGACGTCCTGTTGTGTAGACTACTGTATACCCCAGACGTCCTGTTGTGTAGACTATTGTATACCCCAGACGTCCTGTTGTGTAGACTACTGTATACCCAGGCGTCCTGTTGTGTAGACTACTGTATACCCCAGGCGTCCTGTTGTGTAGACTATTGTATACCCCAGGCGTCCTGTTGTGTAGACTATTGTATACCCAGACGTCCTGTTGTGTAGACTACTGTAAACCCCCTCCCCTTTAGCCTTTTTTTTTACTTGTTCTAATCAAGCTGTTTGCTTTCCTAGTATTTAAGGCCGAATTACTCTTCCTGTTGAAATTATCGTACAGCTTTTTATCTAACAGTCTCCGTGGTGTAGTGGTAAGACACTCGCCTGGCGTTCCGCGAGCGCTATGTCATGGGTTCGTATCCTGGCCGGGGAGGATTTACTGGGCGCAATTCCTTAACTGTAGCCTCTGTTTAACGCAACAGTAAAATGTGTACTTGGTTGTAACAACGATTCTTCGCGGCGGGGGATCGTATTCCAGGGACCATAGGATTAAGGACTTGCCCGAAACGCTACGCGTACTAGTGGCTCTACAAGAATGTAACAACTCTTGTATATATCTCAAAAAAAAAAAAAAAAAAAAAAAGTTGCGTTCGGTGGTAGTTTCTGAGTCATATAAACTTTTGTATATAAGTTGAGGTTTATTGGTAGTTCTTAACGATTCAGTTGTGGTGATTGAACAAGCTCGTTCGCTCGTTCGGGGGTTGTGTGTGTGTGCTTGGGGCTAATGGGCAGTTCTGGTAATGGGTAATGGGGCGCTCTGAAGGTAATGGGACGTGTTATTGTTTTCTTATTGAATGTTTGTTTGTAAGGTGTATTTGTTGATTGATTGTTTAATGACGATAGCTCGACGGGATCGAGGTTGTATTGTTGTATTATACAGCGAGTATTGGGCGCCTGCTGACAAATACACACACACACACACACACACACACACACACACACACACACACACACACACACAGGGACCAAAGAGCCAGAGCTCAACCCCCGCAAACACAACTAGGTGAGTACACACACACACACACACACACACACACACACACACACACACACAGATATGATAAATATGATAGAGCCCAAATGGCTCAGAAACCTGTACACCAGTTGATTGACGGTTGAGAGGCGGGACCAAAGAGCCAGACCTCAACCCCCGCAAGCACAAATGGGTGAGTACGTCACCCTCGATACACTAGATTATCAGGGGAAAGCGCCAAGCCATTACGACTATATAGCAGCTGGAAGGGGGTCAGGATAAGGAGTTGGGATGGGACGGGGGAAAAGAATGGTGCCCAACCACTTGTGGATGGTCGGGGATTGAACGCCGACCTGCATGAAGCGAGATCGACGCTCTACCGTCCAGCCCAAGTGGTTGGGCCAGTGTAGAAAGAGAGAAATTAATGAAAATAAACACGAGGAAAGAGAAAGATAGAGATAACGAGGGAACCAGAGGAGATAACAAGATAACGGATGACTGAGAAAGCCAAAACCAAGATAGCAGCTAACGCCACTCAAGTTGCAAAATCAGTTGTGAGTGAAACTGATAAAAAAAAACGATTAATAATTGATCAGGTAAGTTGTGTTATGAGTCTGTAGAATCAAGATCACTATTACTCGATATCTGTCAGATATCTATATGGCGTTTGGCACTAAGACTAACCACTACTAACGAATAACCACTACTAACGAAGCTTTTTTGTCCACCCTGTAACTAACGAAAACGAAAGGTTTGGAGGGGGGGGAATTTTTTTCCGTTTTTCGGGTGTAATTTATCTGATTAGAAGCGTTATATAGTCATTGGTCTGTGGCGTAGCCTGTGTTTCCCTACAGATAACCAATGATTGGATATAGAGTTCTTCTGCCTGTCTGTCTCTGTCTCTCTCTCTCTCGCTCTCTGTTTTCTTCAAGATTACAGCTCAATTGAACGTGTACTCGTGTACAAGTATTAAAAAATAACTGTTATCAACTCATAATAACTCATGTTATAACTCAGCCTCAACTCATTCGAAACTGAAACTTGAAAACGATGTTTTTTTTTTTAGTGAGCTGTTATTTAGAATTGCTCGATTAACTGCAAAGTTGACTGAGTGTTAAGCTTTCCCTTCAATTACACACACACACACACACACACACACACACACACACACACACACACACACACACACACACACAACCCTGGAAACACAAACCGAAACTGTCTCTATTTTCCGCTTGTTAAAACTTGTAATAAAGTTGTTACATCTTGGCTTAACGTGTTTATGACGTATTAGAACGTTGTTACAACTTGCTATATTGGTTGTTATAACTGGTTAGGAGGTGTTAAAACTTGTTCGAACGTTGTACCAACGTCGTAGTTTCGGTGTGTGTTTGGCGGGAAGTACCCTGAAGCCAGTTGACTGCCGGCAAGACTCGTCTAGTTAGGTCAAATACTTGGTAACTGGCTGGCTGGCTGACTGATAGGCTGTCAGGTAAAGTCAGCTAACTGGCTGACTTTGTTAATTAACTATTAAGCTGATTGAGACACACACACACACACACACACCAGAGACTTCCTCCATCTAGGATGTCACCCCCCAACACCACCACCACCACTGCACATCTGACATCGCCGTGATATCAATATTCTTGATATCACTTGATATCACGTCGTGATATCAAGTGCAAACATGTGACCGCAATCAAACACCTGCTCTCTCTCTCTCCCTCTCTCTCTCTCTCTCTCTCTCTCTCTCTCTCTCTCTCTCTCTCTCTCTCTCTCTCTCTCTCTCTCTCTCTCTCTCTCTCTCTCTCTGTTACACAAAGCATGATCAAAAGCATTTTCTAAAACGTCTTTTTGATAGGCAACTAAATAACTCTCACTAAATTTTTGTGAAAGTTATTTTAGAATTTTATTGTTTAGTGGAGACAATGGTAGGTTAACCTAATTTATTTTGGGGGCTAAAAAGTCGAAAATTGTTGGAGAGAAGTATTCTGATTGGAAAAAAAGTACTTCGGGTGAAGAATAGGTAAGAAGGGAGAGAGAGAGAGAGAGAGAGAGAGAGAGAGAGAGAGAGAGAGAGAGAGAGAGAGAGACAGACAGACAGAGAGGGAGAGACAGAACAAATTGAGAAGCAAAAAACAGACATGGGCTAGCACAGACATATAAAGAAAGGAAGATAGATTTTCATGGAAGGTTGGGGTATATCTCACACACACACACACACACACACACACACACACACACACACACACACACACACACACACACACACACACACACACACACGCACACAGTACCTAACAACTATTACGATACCAGAAAATCCCCCAATGTCTATCATAAAAATCTTTTACCCCAAAAATAAAATCCACTTCCCCCATATTCCTTCACCCATACAACATCCCTTTGACCAAAAGCTAAACCACAATTCTATTAAACGTGTTATCCCATTGCCTAATTATTTGTTCTAAACGCAAATCATTGCCCATTTTCCTGTCCAGCTAACACGGTACTCAGAGCACCTCTGGAGGGTCCAGAGGCGCTGTTCTCCTGTCAACCTGTCAACTTATTCAGCCGGATTGTTGACACTAGGGGCCAGTGTACCTTTGTAGCCGAGATGGTACGGATTGTGTTTGGACACTGTGGTCTAGAGAGAGAGAGACAGAGACAGAGAGAGAGAGAGAGAGAGAGAGAGAGAGAGAGAGAGAGAGAGAGAGAGAGAGAGAGAGAGAGAGAGAGAGAGAGAGAGAGAGAGAGAGAGAGAGAGAGAGAGAGAGAGAGAGAGAGAGAGAGAGAGAGAGAGAGAGAGAGAGAGAGAGAGAGAGAGTCTGTGCTATAGAGAGATGCTAAGAGATTGAGAGGCTCTAATTGGTAGAGAGGGATTGAAAGGGCAGAGATCTTAAGGAATAGAGAATGGGTAAGGAGAGAGAGAGAGAGAGAGAGAGAGAGAGAGAGAGAGAGAGAGAGAGAGAGAGAGAGAGAGAGAGAGAGAGAGAGAGAGAGAGAGAGACAGAGAGAGAGAGAGAAAGAGACAGAGAGACAGAGACATAAATTACTACTTATTTGCGATTATATTCATGGTAAAATATATATTAACATAGTACAAAAAGCTAAACAAACCCAAAAAAAACGTATTGACAACTGAATTCCCATGAGATGTTAATTTTCCATTACATGTTAATCAACAACAAGTGAGAAGCGTTAAATTATTAACGTACTACCAACCTGTCAGAACGTCACATACACAATGTTTCCCCCCCCCCCCACCAAAAAAAAAAAAAACCCTCGCCTGAAAATATCGCAGATGTAACATTTAAACATTAACGCAGTGTTGAAAATTGTAATTCAGTTGCAAAAATATATATATAAAAAATAGTGATATGTCGTCCAATGAGTTAATTTCGCTTATTAACATTTCACGCCAACAGCTCACGAAACCTGTTCATCTTTTTTTGGGGGGGCTAGGTTTGTTGACGTTTGTTCAACATTGTACGAACATTGATTTTGGCAACATTGCCAAAATCCCATTAAGTGCTTTAATAAATGTAAATATAGCCGCAATGATTGAGAAAAGATGCAAGGGTTTCGTCAGTGATTGAGTAAATATCTCATGAGTCCTGGGGGCCTAGTTTAGAGCAGTGAACTTAAA
This sequence comes from Procambarus clarkii, assembly GCF_040958095.1. Classification (NCBI taxonomy): domain Eukaryota; kingdom Metazoa; phylum Arthropoda; class Malacostraca; order Decapoda; family Cambaridae; genus Procambarus; species Procambarus clarkii. The sequence goes on along the minus strand of NC_091215.1, from coordinate 23,012,949 downwards.
GATAATGTGTTCGTTAAAAAGAGACTTATTTGTCAAACATAATTTTTAACCATCTTGAGATGATTTCGGGGCTTTAGTGTCCCCCGCGGCCCGGTCCTCGACCAGGCCTCCACCCCTAGGAAGCAGCCCGTGACAGCTGACTAACACCCAGGTACCCATTTTACCGCTAGGTAACAGGGGGCATAGGGTGAAAGAAACTCTGCCCATTGTTTCTCGCCGGCGTCCGGGATCGAACCCAGGACCACAGGATCACATGTCCAGCGTGCTGTCCGCTCGGCCGACCGGCTCCCTGACCATTAAAATATTCATCAACTCAACTAGCTAGTTATTCAGCCAGACGACTAACTACCCAATCACTCAAAACAACCTCTTAAACATCATTTCAGCCTGTTAACCCAACTGGCATTGAGACAAACAACCATCTAACTAGCCAATTATAACCACCTGAGGCAATTAACTAGATAGCCAGCCATCAATTACTAGTAGCCGGCGAACCAACGAGGCAGACGATTGGCTAATTAGCTGTCATTGCACCAATCACCCAGTAGACAAAGTCACTCGCCAAGCCATAAAGGGCCTGACGGCTGAGTGGACAGCGCTCGGTATTCGTAGTCCTAAGCTTCCGGGTTCGATCCCCGGTGGAGGCGGAAACAAATGGCCAGAGTTTCTTTCACCCTGATGACCCTGTTTACCTAGTAGTAAATAGGTACCCCCTGGGTGTTAGAGAGCTGCTACGGGCTACTTCCTAGGAATGTGTGTGCGTGTTGCCTGGTCAAGGACCGGGCCGCGGAGACGCTAAGCTCCGAAATCATCTCAAGATAACCTCAAGATAAGGAAATAATAGACAGATAACCATCTATCTAGTCAACTAATCAGTAGTTCAAAAAGCCAGCTTGTTAGCTCAGCCAATCCATAAATATCGCTCTTCAACCAGTCAACCAATCAGAATCACAGATAGTTTAAATCAGCTGTCCTCCAAGACAGCCAATCTCCCTGTCTGTCAGCCGTCCAACCAAACCGTTAGACAGTTTGTCAGCCGGACAATCAACCAATCAACAGTCCATTTACGTGAAGAATTCAACCAGGAAGCCAACCAACCAGTCAACAAGCCAACCAGCCAGCTACATGGCCAGCCCGACAGAGTCTAGCATTTTGGTAGCCATCTGCCAGAAAGTCAGTTAGCCAATGCCCAAGCGCTTCCGCGTGTACAGAGGCGTCAGCATACATTTCACAGGTGATAAACTTTAATATTAGATGGTCAACAAAGGCTTAAATTAGAGTGATTAACACTCAGGTTTGGGCCCCAAGTCAATAGTGCTACGGCTCCTGACTCTCTCTCTCTCTCTCTCTCTCTCTCTCTCTCTCTCTCTCTCTCTCTCTCTCTCTCTCTCTCTCTCTCTCTCTCTCTCTCTCTCTCTCTCTCTCTCTCTCTCTCTCTCTCTCTCTCT
>NC_091215.1:23004879-23011001 GCF_040958095.1 Procambarus clarkii | reverse complement strand
ACGAGAGATGAAAATGTAGATAAAGTGCTATAGAATGAGAGATGAAGTGCTATAGGATGAGAGATGAAGTGCTATAGGATGAGAGATGAAGTGCTATAGGATGAGAGATGAAGTGCTATAGAATGAGAAATTAAGTGCTATAGAATGAGAGATAAAGTGCTATAGGATGAGAGATGAAGTGCTATAGGATGAGAGATGAAGTGCTATAGAATGAGAAATTAAGTGCTATAGGATGAGAGATGAAGTGCTATAGGATGAGAGATAAAGTGCTATAGAATGAGAGATAAAGTGCTATAGAATGAGAGATAAAGTGCTATAGAATGAGAGATAAAGTGCTATAGAATGAGAGATAAAGTGCTATAGAATGAGAGATAAAGTGCTATAGAATGAGAGATAAAGTGCTATAGAATGAGAGATAAAGTTCTATAGAATGAGAAATTAAGTGCTATAGAATGAGATATACAGTGCTATAGAATGAGAGATGAAGTGCTATAGAATGAGAGATAAAGTGCTATAGAATGAGAGATAAAGTGCTATAGAATGAGAGATAAAGTTCTATAGAATGAGAGATAAAGTTCTATAGAATGAGAGATGAAGTGCTATAGAATGAGAGATGAAGTGCTATAGAATGAGAGATGAAGTGCTATAGAATGAGAGATAAAGTGCTAAAGAATGAGATATACAGTGGTATAGAATGAGAGATAAAGTTCTATAGAATGAGAGATAAAGTGCTATAGAATGAGAGATAAAGCTTATAATAATAAATAATAAAGAGATAAAGAAAGATAAAGAGAGCTACTTGGAACAAAATGTTCCAAGTAGCACGGGCTATGGTGATCCCGTAGTGTGTTTTTTTGTCCTATCTCTCACACCTCCCCTCTCTCTTATCCTTTCTCGTATCATCTACTCAAAATAATATGCAAGGATAAAGCTTATCCTTGCTTATCCTTCTTATATGTGTTTCCTTAATAGATAATATGCAAGGATTTTCTGCCAATATTGCTATATTGAATGCGAATCCCCGATGTTGTCTGATCGTATTCACCGGAGTTTTTTTGGGGCAGAAATATTCCGGGTTCAGAATTGACTTACCTATTTCCCTATCTGCCGACCTATTTAACCCCCTTCGTTACCTATACCTGTTTACCTATTGGCCTATCGAGCCTATACCTTCATCCCTACGTATATGTAGCTATTATACACCCTTCTTATATGTAAATATGTGTTTCCTTAATAGGTAATTGCCTATTTACCTATTTCTGAATTTTCTGATTGGCTGCCTGCCTGTTTGCCAGTTTTTTTTTACCTTATTTGCTGCCTTATTCTTTCTTGTTTGTTAGTCTTGCTTTCTTTTGTTTGCTATGGAGCTCTTGTTTGCTCGCCCGGCAACATAGCGTCTTGAGAAAATATGTTGTTTATATTTGAACTAAGACAAGATATAAATGTTTCGAGGAACTGTGTTTGTTAACAACTCCACTACGGGCTCACCATAGCCCGTGCTACTTGGAACTTTTTGTTCCAGGTAGCGAATCTTTAACACCAACAACAATTGTGTTAAATGTGAGGTTAGTTGATTTTGGTCATTAATTATGTTCCCTATACCCACCCTGTGGGGGGGGGGGGGGTAGTGGACCCCATACCCACCCTGTGGGGGGGGGGTAGTGGACCCCCATACTCAGCCTGTGGGGTGGTAGTGGACCCCATACCCACCCTGTGGGGGGGGAGGTGGTAGTGGACCCCATACCCACCCTGTGGGGGGGGGGGCAGTGGACCCCCATACTCAGCCTGTGGGGTGGTAGTGGACCCCATACCCACCCTGTGGGGGGGTAGTGGACCCCCATACTCAGCCTGTGGGGGTGGTAGTGGACCCCATACCCACCCTGTGGGGGGGTAGTGGACCCCATACTCAACCTGTGGGGTGGTAGTGGACCCCATACCCACCCTGTGGGGGGGTAGTGGACCCCCATACTCAGCCTGTGGGGGGGGGGGTAGTGGACCCCATACCCACCCTGTGGGGGGTAGTGGACCCCATACCCACCCTGTGGGGTGGTAGTGGATCCCATACCCACCCTGTGTGGGGTAGTGGATCCTATACCCACCCTGTGGGGGTTATAGTGGATCCCATACCCACCATGTGGGGGGGGGGGTAGTGGACCCCATACCCACCCTGTGGGGGGTAGTGGACCCCATACCCACCCTGTGGGGGGTAGTGGACCCCATACCCACCCTGTGTGGGGTAGTGGATCCCATACCAATCCCCCATTTGGGGTACTGTAAAGACACAGAGGCAACTGGAGAGGACTCAGAAACCAGGGGTCAGATTCACGAAGCAGTTACCCAAGCATTTACGAAACCTGTACATCTTTCCTCAATCTTTGACGACATTAGTTACATTAATTAAACAGTTTACAAGCATGAAAACTTGCCAATCAACTGTTGTAACTGTTATAAACAGCCTCCTGGTGCTTCGCAGCTCATTAACTGTTTTAATAATTATAAACAAACCCGCCAAAGATTGAGAAAAGATGTACAGGTTTCGTAAATGCTTGCGTAACTGCTTCGTGAATCTGGCCCCCTGGACCCTAAAGCTCCCTTGGCTAAGCAAGTTACAATCTTATTAAGACAATATAAAGTGTTAAACACTAAACAAACAAACAAACAAGACAGTAAAGAAGAGAACATCAACAATAATAATAATAATAACGAAGAATAATATGAAAATAAAGAAAAAATAATAATCATTTAAAATATATAATTAAACAATCCTCCCCTCCAAAAAAAATACAAAAAAGTAATACCAAAGGACAGAATACACAATAAAAAAAAATTGAAACAAAAAGCAACCCAAAACCCTCCAGCTTACAAAACACAAAAACATCGAATGAAAAATGATAACGAAATAAACCAATGTATCTAAAAGTGTGTATTTCGCTAGATCGAGGAGTTAGGGGGAAGAGGAGGGGAAGAGAAGGGGGGGGGGGAAGAGGGGAGGGGGGACGAATGGAAATATCCAATCAAGGAAGAGATACATATATAAACACACAAGGGGAGGGGGGAGGAAAAACACATACAAAATATATTTTACGAGAGAGAGAGAGAGAGAGAGAGAGAGAGAGAGAGAGAGAGAGAGAGAGAGAGAGACAGAGAGAGAGAGAGAGAGAGAGAGAGAGAGAGAGAGAGAGAGAGAGAGAGACAGAGAGAGAGAGAGAGAGAGAGAGAGAGAGAGAGAGAGAGAGAGAGAGAGAGAGAGAGAGAGAGAGAGAGAGAGAGAGAGAGAGAATACATAAAAAACCAATCAAGGCGGAGGTAGGTAGAGAGAGAGACGATAATCCACCGACTGACACAACCAACATTGATAAAAATAAAAATAAATGGAAATAAAAATATACTGGAAACTTTGGTGAGTTAAAACATATAAAATTGGTCGAGAATCGCTGACGAAGCAACAAAGTGAATATATATATATATATATATATATATATATATATATATATATATATATATATATATATATATATATGCGAACAAGCCTGAATGGTCCCCAGGACAATATGCAACAGTTGCATATTGTCCTGGGGACCATTCAGGCTTGTTCGCATTTGTGTTCCTCACGTGTGCCCCAAAGAATGAGGTGATTTGGTAAAATGCTATGCCCAAGATTACTATCCGAGTGCCGGCGGTGGGGTGGTTCAAATAGCCTCGGCTATCACCTCATTATGTCCGGTCGTGATGGTCAAGTGGATTAAGGCGTCTTGTACATACCAGTTGCGTTGCTCCTGGGAGTATGGGTTCGAGTCACTTCTGGGGTGTGAGTTTTCAGTTATATATATATATATATATATATATATATATATATATATATATATATATATATATATATATATATATATATATATATATATATATGTGTGTGTGTGTGTGTGTGTGTGTGTGTGTGTGTGTGTGTGTGTGTGTGTGTGTGTGTGTGTGTGTATGTGTGTGTGTGTGTGTGTGTGTGTGTGTGTGTGTGTGTGTGTGTGTGTGTGTGTGTTTATGTAAGAATAATTAGCAAATCTCACATGAGAATGATTAACGAACCTTATGACATATAAGAATGAATAATGAACCTTATGCCTCAAAAATTACTAATAATTTATCATTGACCGGGGGACATGAATGCTTTATTTAGGCATAAACATGTCACCCAAAGCCTATGTTAACTACCGATCTTCACCAAGGATGCAAGGCTAGTCAACATAAGGGCTGCCTTTAGAAACATGTCTACCACATATATCAGACCAATCCTGGAGTGTGCAGCTCCAGCATGGAGACCACATCTAGCCAAATACATTGCGAAATCAGAGAAAGTTCAGAGATACGCCAACAGATTAGTCCCGGAGCTAAGAGGTATAAGCTACAATGAGAGGCTACTGGAATTAAACCTCACGTCACTGGACGACAGGAAGAGTTATGGGGAGACATGATTACCACCTACAAAATTCTCAGAAGGAACTGACTGGGTAGATAATGACACGAACAAAGTACACAAACAAGAGGACACTAGTGGAAACTTAGTACCCAAATGAAGGGAAAAGGCAGACTCCATAGACAGTCTCAGAAACCTGTACATCACTTGAGAGGCGGGATCAAAGATCCTTGAGTACGCAGGCCCGGCCTGGAGGCTCTTGTCTCGTGGGCTGGACACCCAAAAGGTATGGGTAATATCATAGTTAATATATTCTTAATGATACTTATAGCAAGTTTTGCAGCTATATAGAAATTTCCAGGATTCTATAAGATAGTGCATGATTTCAAACTCCATTTTTTTTTGCTTCTATCATATGAATAGCAGCCTAAAAGGTTACAATGTGTGACTTCTGGAGCCTATATGTAAGACACAAATATGCATAATTAGATCTAAAGAATAAGCGAATCAATCTATATGTAGGTTCCAGAAGATGAGAGGAAATGTCAGAATTGTGGAGAAATGCCCGACAGATCACTGGAACATTGTCTAACACAGTACACAGTAACAGACCAAACAGACCACTGGAACATTGTCTAACACAGTACACAGTAACAGATCAAACAGACCACTGGAACATTGTCTAACACAGTGCACAGTAACAGATCAAACAGACCACTGGAACATTGTCTAACACAGTGCACAGTTACAGATCAAACAGATCACTGGAACATTATCTAACACAGTACACAGTAACAGACCAAACACATCACTGGAACATTGTCTAACACAGTACACAGTAACAGACCAAACAGATCACTGGAACATTGTCTAACACAGTACACAGTAACAGACCAAACAGATCACTGGAACATTGTCTAACACAGTACACAGTAACAGATCAAACAGATCACTGGAACATTGTCTAACACAGTACACAGTAACAGACCAAACAGATCACTGGAACATTGTCTAACACAGTACACAGTTACAGATCAAACAGACCACTGGAACATTGTCTAACACAGTACACAGTTACAGATCAAACAGACCACTGGAACATTATCTAACACAGTACACAGTTACAGATCAAACAGATCACTGGAACATTATCTAACACAGTACACAGTTACAGATCAAACAGATCACTGGAACATTGTCTAACACAGTACACAGTTACAGACCAAACCATATTTCAACTGAGATTGAACAGCGCCGAGGAAATTGTTAAACATATTGACCATAATCTTACTGAAGCCTCCTTGTCCTCATATTCCAGCTCCTTGTCCTCATATTCCAGCTCCTTGTCCTCATATTCCAGCTCCTTGACCTCATATTCCAGCTCCTTGACCTCATATTCCAGCTGCTTGACCTCATATTCCAGCTCCTTGACCTCATATTCCAGCTCCTTGACCTCATATTTCAGCTCCTTGTCCTCATATTCCAGCTGCTTGACCTCATATCCCAGCTCCTTGACTTCATATTCCAGCTCATTGACCTCATATCCCAGCTCCTTGTCCTCATATTCCAGCTGCTTGACCTCATATCCCAGCTCCTTGACCTCATATTCCAGCTGCTTGACCTCATATTCCAGCTCCTTGACCTCATATTCCAGCTCCTTGACCTCATATCCCAGCTCCTTGTCCTCATATTCCAGCTGCTTGACCTCATATCCCAG
>NC_091215.1:22977379-22997379 GCF_040958095.1 Procambarus clarkii | reverse complement strand
GTAATCTGAGCAATTACGACGCCCTGAATGCGCCAAATTTTTTGGGGGGTACGCATTTACGGTTTTCGATTGGACAAGTGCGTTAAAAAGATTGTCGAATGCGTCATTTGGGGGGAGGGGAAGGGGGAGGGGGGTTAACCATCAACTGAGATTGAGTTACGTCGACGTCGAGCAAGAGAGACGTCGTTATTGACGTCTCTTCCACCACAGAAGAACATCGACGCACGAATCGACAGGAGGGGCCGATAGATCTCAATCTATTTAGCCACCGGGGTCCCATCTGCCCCTACCATATATATATATATATATATATATTATATATATATATCTTACGTATTCAGAGTTAAATGGCAAGTTTTTCCCTGAATGCTCTGTGTTCCCTTCTCTGAGGCTGTGGGTCCCTATAATTGCACCAGAGGTGGTACCTTTATATATATATATATATATATATATATATATATATATATATATATATATATATATATATATATATATATATATATATATATATATATATATATATATATTATATATATTAGTAAAGACCTTCAGTAGAACTAGCTCGTGTAACGACGAACAAGAACTGTTCCGTAGATGTTCTCCATAGAACCGGTGTTGGGATGTTAGCGTGAGCAGCAGAACGAACTCGTAACTATACCGTAGAACGAGTTGGTTATCTACCGCAAGCTTCGTTATCGCGGCAATATAATGATATCATGATATCAGAGCCACAATAAACTACTGAAGCTGGCTAAAATTTCCAGTGGCTGAAATCAGTGTATTTTTCTAATCAGTAAATTTTCTTTGGCTTGTTAATTGTGAGAAAATCTGCAAAAAGGACTGTGATTTTTTTTTTGGGGGGGGGGAAGGGACTCTGAAAGGTCAAGGTTGAGGGCCTTAAAAGGGGGGGGGGGAGGGACTTTGGAAAAGGTCATATAGTTTCAACTTCTGGGTGCCATTCTTTTGACCGTGTCGTAGCTCAGTCGATTAAGGCAGCGTCTGGGGTTGCTCCCGGACGTAGGTTCGAATCCTCGTCACGGCCCTTGTGGATTTGTTCAAGGTCATATAGTCTTTAGGACTTTTTTTTTTAGTGAGCCTGGGAAGATCAAGACTTTAAGACTTCACAACCCCCAGCCCTCAGTCTTATTTCCCCCCCCCCCCACACACACACATACCCTCAAACAGTCATGCCCTCCTTCCTCCCCCCCCCAATCACCCCCAGTCACCCCCCCCCCTCTCTCTCTACGCCTCCCAGAACGCGTCATTTACGCACATAAACGCCTTCACTAAAGGCACTACGGGCTCACCATAGCCCGTGCTACTTGGAACTCTGGTCCAGGTTGCGAATCAACAACAGCCTTCACTAGTGACTTACGCGGCCCTAACGCCTGATTTGTCCGGTCATTTGGCTGCGTGAAACCTCGCATTTTTGTCCCAACTGTGGACAAAATTGTTGATTAGCAGGGGATGGGTATCTTTCACACCTCTACACAAGTGGGCGAGTGATGATTGGCTGAAACACCGCCAATCGCCACCTCCCACTGCCGGCTCGACCAATCACCGTACACCATGACATCAGCGGCATATGCAACCAGATGTAAGTAATTAAGGTTTAACCCTTTGCATTTTTTTTGTAACGTTGTTGAGCACAAACAACGGTATTGCGATTGTCTCACTTCTTGCAGGTCGGCGTTCGATTCCCGATGGTCTAAGTGGTTGGGCAGCGTTCCTTCCCTCCGTCTTGCTCTCAGATCCTTGTCCTCATATCCCAGCTCCTTGTCCTCATATCCCAGCTCCTTGTCCTCATATCCCAGCTCCTTGTCCTCATATCCCAGCACCTTGTCCTCATATCCCAGCACCTTGTCCTCATATCCCAGCTCCTTGTCCTCATATCCCAGCTCCTTGTCCTCATATCCCAGCTCCTTGTCCTCATATCCCAGCACCTTGTCCTCATATCCCAGCTCTTTGTCCTGATATCCCAACTCCTTATCCTCATATCCCAGCTGTTAGTCTGTCTCATATCCCTTTCAAGTGATGTATAGTCATACAGCCGTAGTATTAATTACCTTGCCTCACTTTTGCCATATATATCGAAGAAAAAAAAAAAAGAGTGCTTCCATTGGCTTCAATTTTAATCAGAATAAAACACGAATAATGTAAATCAAGCAAATACGTGTTTTATCTGCGTGTTTTACATCTATAAGAATTTTTTTTTTATTATAGAAAATAATTTTTTTTTATTATTTCTATCTATAAGAAAATTTTTACAGAAGAAAACACTAAAAATGGTTTTCATTTAGGTAAACAGTTCAGAACAGCATTCATTCATATATATATATATATTATATATATATATATATATATATATATATATATATATATATATATATATATATATACATAAATTGTTATAGATAACTATATGGTGTACCCGGCAGCGCCCGGGTCTCGTTACCTCTCCCCCCCCCTTGTCACCCTCAGAAAAAGTAATATTACAAGGTTTAAAGAATGGTTCAAGAACTCCACGGAGAACAAATCGCAAATTTCAGACTCAACCTAAATCTCAGGAGAGCCGGGGTAAAGAAGGTGGGGGTGGAGGTTAGAGGCAATATTTCTTAAATAGAGAGCAATGTGACTGATGCAGACTAGCCTATGACAGCCACGGACGCTCCATGTGAAATCCTGCAAAACAGATGAGCGAATCTAACCCATTAAGCTACCCCTAACCTGGGGGAACAAACAGACAAACAGACATTTATCTGTCAAACAGACAGACGAAGATGTAATATTGAAACGACAGCAAAGACGAGGTAACCAATAAATAAAAAAAGCAAGCAGAAAACTAGTATAAATTACAGAATTACGTCTAATTACATCCGGGACTATTGTTCCCACGTAAGTCAAGCGTCTTAACTTCTGACGTAATCCCGCCAAATACACACCGAAACTACGACGTTGGTACAACGTTCGAACAAGTTTTAACACCTCCTAACCAGTTATAACAACCAATATAGCAAGTTGTAACAACGTTCTAATACGTCATAAACACGTTAAGCCAAGATGTAACAACTTTATTACAAGTTGTAACAAGCGGAAAATAGAGACAGTTTCGGTTTGTGTTTCCAGGGATACGACCCCCTAAAACCTTGCCTCCGAGCACAGATAACAGCTTGAAACAGATAGATAAATATAGATATACATCGTTTGGACTAATTACTTCTAATGCTAACTAAAACACAAACAAACGCGTCTAACCCTCATAAAGCAACGGATATAAGCCAATTGGGGATTACATAAACGCTTGCAAAACCAACCACATGTAATTAGTGGTGCCTAATTACCACATGTAAACACAACTATTAACCTAACTGCTTATAATGACAGACTGTAGGAGCAGACGAATATAAGCCAAGTCTCGCGTGCACCAGACTTATGTAATCTCCTCTAATGGCTTCGTTCTCAGAGAGACAGAGGATATATATATATATATATATATATATATATATATATATATATATATATATATATATATATATATATATATATATATATATATATATATATATATATATATATATATATGTATATATATATATATATATATATCCTCTGTCTCTCTCATATATATATATATATATATATATATATATTATATATATATATATATATATATATATATATATATATATATATATATATATATATATATCCTCTGTCTCTCTCATATATATATATATATATATATTACATATATATATATATATATATATATATATATATATATATATATATATATATATATATATATATTTATATATATATATATATATATATATATATATATATATATATATATATATATATATATATATATATATATATATGTCGTACCTAGTAGCCAGAACTCACTTCTCAGCCTACTATTCAAGGCCCGATTTGCCTAATAAGCCAAGTTTTCCTGAATTAATATATTTACTATGTTTTTTTTCTTATGAAATGATAAAGCAACCCTTTTCTCTATGTATGAGGTCAATTTTTTTTTATTGGAGTTAAAATTAACGTAGATATATGACCGAACCTAACAAACCCTACCTAACCTAACCTAACCTATATTTATCGGTAAGGTTAGGTTAGGTAGCCAAAAAAAGCTAGGTTAGGTTAGGTTAGGTAGGTTAGGTAGACGAAAAAACATTAATTCATGAAAACTTGGCTTATTAGGCAAATCGGGCCTTGAATAGTAGGCTGAGAAGTGCGTTCTGGCTATTAGGTACGACATATATATATATATATATATATATATATATATATATATATATATATATATATATATATATATATATATATATATATATTTGAGGTTGTATTTGAAACGTTGATTACCCTAAGGTGAAAAACAAACAAACAAACAATAAACGCGAACTATAAGTTGAGAGGGAAGGGGAGGGATCAGTCAGGAGAAAGCGTCAAGCCATTACGACTATATAGCACTGGGAAGGGGGTCAGGATCCGGATTTGGGATGGGACGGAGGGAAAGGAATGGTGCCCCAACCACTTGTCGTCGGGGATTGAACTCCGACCTGCATGAAGCGAGACCGTCGCTCTACCGTCCAGCCCAAGTGGTTGGGCAGAGAACGGGTTGAATTGTGATTGATGGACACGAATCATTAATAACAACCAACAATTACAATTAAATTAATAAATACAAAACTTTACGATAAACTAAAAACAAAAAAAAAATTGCTTGACTTTTGAAGTACAGAAAAAATTACAAAAAAAAAAAATTCTTGAATTAAATCATATGACGGAAACGTTTTGGCTTTTGAAGTCTGTAAATGTGTTCATCAATGCCATTAATGGCCTATTATTTACCATGCTAATGTTCTAATGGAACAAGTTTATTGAGTGTTAAATGGCGGTCTGATATTGACACGGTCAAGAAGTTAAAAGGCTTTGAAAGTTTCGTGGCAAGAATGTTCGAAAAGTTCGAACGAAACTGTTGGTTTAGATCTCTGTCTGTCTGTCTGTCTCTGTCTCTCTGTCTATCTGTCTGTCTGTCTGTCTCTCTCTCTCTCTCTCTCTCTCTCTCTGTCTCTTTTTATCTCTCTTTCTCTCTTTCCACAACCACTCTAAGAACACAACACTAATGGGACTATAAGATAGTCCCAATAGTGACTATAAGACTACACTGTCTAAAACAAAGGCTGGGAATCCTCCTTTTTTTTACAAAATAAATAAAAATAAAAATTAAATAAAAGGTTTTTTATCCTTCAATGTCCTAATGAAGGTAACTACCTCTCCAAGGAGACCACAATAAAGAAGTATTTTACTAAATATATATACTGCAAAATGCAAATATTTTGTGAAAATCTAATTAATATATAACTTAAAAAATAGGAAAGGAGGTAAAAAATATAATTCTGATCATTTAATGCATTTAAGAGAAATGCGAAAAAATGCGAAAAAGAGAAAAAAGAGAAAAGAGAAAGAAAAAAAGAGAAAAATGCGAAAAAGAGAAAAAAAAGAGAAAAGAGAAAAAGAAAAAAAAAGAGAAAGAAAAAAGAGAAAAATGCGAAAAAGAGAAAAAAAGAGAAATCTTTTAGGAGAGAAAACATTCTGATATCTTATTCTTAAATGGAGATTTTCAGGTTAATCTGATTCTCCAGTTAATTTAATTTAGCGATTGGTTAGAGAATGTGGATTGACGAGAAATGTGGAGAAAGGTTATCTTGAGGTTATCAGGTTATCTTGAGGTTATCTTGAGATGATTTCACAGGGCTTAGCGTCCCCGCGGCCCGGTCCTCGACCAGGCCTCCTTTTTATTACACACATCCTCCAGGAAGAAGCAGCCCGTAGCAGCTGTCTAACTCCCAGGTACCTATTTACTACTAGCAGTCTAAGGATAGGTGAGGATATTCTAATGCATGTTTCCACCAATCAATGGAGTCCTTCTTGGATATCAGGTACCTGAAGATGTTATCCTTGGGGGGGGGGGGGGGTTGTTATATCAACTCATCTGTAGTTATTTTGGGGTGGTTTGGATACAAGTAATTATAGGTGATTTTATAATGAAATTATACCTATTATAACAATCAGTGAAGCTTTCATTGTATCCTTTTGATTAATGGGTCTATATCAGGCCCAAGTTAAGAGGAAGAATGAAGTTATTACTGTTGTATAATTACTAACAGAGGGGGGGGGGGGATACTACATTATACACCCCAATTATGATGTTCAAATAATGTATGAATTATATTTTTTACGGTAACGTTGTATTTTGTGTTATTTTTACAATTAATGAAACTGAAAACTAAAAAAAATGAGAAAATAAATTTAAATTTCCCAAAAAATTAAAATATAATGAGATATACAAAAGTATGTTAAAAGGAAAGTGGATTTTTATACCCCCCCCCCCCCAAAAAAAAATTGGACTTGTTTTAAAGAAGACTGTATATAAGGCCTTAATTAAGTCCAACAGGGAGTGCCACACCTTAAATCCAAATTGTAAGCACCGTTTCAGAGAAGTGACTCAAATTTTTGAGCCCCCCTCAAGTTTTTGAGGGGGGGCTCAAAAAACCTTCCAAAATACTCACAAACTGTCAATTAAACTAGGCCGTCAACGCAGAGGACCATAGAGAGCTCAGCTCATTGGGAGAATTAATTCAACTCGCCGGAACGATTAATTTAAACTCACCGGAACGATTAATTTAAACTCACCGGAACGATTAATTTAAACTCACCGGAACGATTAATTTAAACTCACCGGAACGATTAATTTAAACTCACCTGAACGATTAATTCAACTAGTTAAAAAAAAACAAATATCGCCTTCTACCATCGGGACCAGAGGCTAGATTCACGAAGCAGTTACGCAAGCACTTACGAACCTGTACATCTTTTTTTTTTAATCTTTGGCGGCTTTGTTTACAATTATTAAACAGTTAATGAGCTCTGAAGCACCAGGAGGCTGTTTATAACAATAACAACAGTTGATTGGGCAGTTTTCATGCTTGTAAACTGTTTAATAAATGTAACCAAAGCCGTCAAAGATTGAGGAAAGATGTACAGGGTCGTAAGTGCTTGCATAAATGCTTCGTGAATCCGGCTCCAGAGCCTTAAGATCAGACGATCAGACGACCATTAACCGAGGCGATATACCATATAAGTTTGACTCACAAAACTGCCCAACCACCTCCGCAACACGGGAGAGAAAAAAAAACACACCTGAGTGAACAAAGTCCACAAGGGCCGTGACGAGGATTCGAACCTGCGTCCGGGAGCATGCGAGTGACCGGATATCCCTTGCACTTGTCTCATTACTCGCAACCGCCACTTATTCACTTTATTTAGCGAGTTTATTTATCGTTTATGGCACTTTATTATAGATAGAGGGGGGGGGGAATTATTATATTTCCGTTATAGTGGGGGAATTATATCACCCCCACAGTGTGTGGGGGGCGTCCACCCCCAGGAGGGAACAGAGGTACTTTGAATGGAATAGGGGGGAAAGGGGGAAGGGAGAGGGGGACAGGAGGGGGTGAGGAGGGTGGAGGGGTTGAGAGGGAGAGAAAGTAGTTACTCTGCAGATTAGAGAAGACTGATTAACCTATGTCTTCCCAATGCATATATGACCCTAATTGACTCTATATATAGTGTCTTAAAGCATTTTAATATCCGCGCCTGCAGTTGTTCTCCTTGATCCGGATTCACGAAGCAGTTACGCAAGCACTTACGAACCTGTCCATCTTTCCCTCAATCTTTGGCGGCTTTGTTGACAATTATTAAACAGTTAATGAGCTCCGAAGCACCAGGAGGCTGTTTATAACAATAACAACAGTTGATTGTGCAGTTTTCACGCTTGTAAACTGTTTAATAAATGTAACCAAAGCCGCCGGAGATTGAGGAAAGATGGACAGGTTCGTAAGTACTTGCGTAACTGCTTCGTGAATCTGGCCCCCCAGGTTCGTAAGCAGCATGGCCCGGCCGCTGTGCTGACCCCTAGTTCCGGCCCGGGTTGGTAACTGTACCCCCATGGTACAGGGGCAGCGGTGGTACAGTAATTAACGAGGGCAAATTAGGGGGACTGCAAGTAGAGTGAACCACAGTCCATATGTTGTGGGGGACCGGGGGCGGGTGGAGGGGGGCTGAGGTGGGGGGGGGACGGGGGGGGGGCAGAGATGGGGGTATAAGGTATATGTGTGTATGCTCTCCTAGTTGTGCTTGGGGGGGTTGAGCTCTGGCTCTTTGGTTCCGCCTCTCAATTGTCAGTCAACTGGTGTACAGGTTCCTGAGTCTATTGGGCTCTATCATATCTACACTTGAAACTGTGTATGGAGTCAGCCTCCACCACATCACTGCCTAATGCATTCCATTTACTAACTACTCTGACACTGAAAAAGTTCTTTCTAATGTCTCTGTGGCTCATTTGGGTACTCAGCTTCCACCTGTGTCCCCTTGTGCGTGTACCACCCGTGTTAAATAATCCATCCTTGTCTACCCTAACAATTCCCCTGAGAATTTTGTATGTGGTGATCATGTCTCCCCGAGCTCTTCTGTCTTCCAGCGAGGTGCGGTGCAGTTCCCTCAGCCTTTCCTTGTAACGCATGCCTCTTAGTTCTGGGACTAGCCATCTGAACTTTTTTCAGCTTCATCTTGTGCTTGACAAGGTACGGGCTCCATGCTGGGGCCGCATACTCCAGGATTGGTCTTACATATGTATTATACAAGATTCTGAATGATTCCTTACACAGGTTCCTGAAGGCAGTTCTGATGTTAACCAGCCTCGCATACACCGCCGATGTTATTCTTTATACGTGTGCATCAGGAGACAGGCGAGTGTGTGTGTGTGTACGTTTGCATATGTGTGTATGAATGATGAGAGAGTTCATACATAAAAGAAGCAATCTACGAAACCGCTACATCACTTCATTCACTTAAACCCATCAGAGGTTCGAATTCGTATGTGCAAGAACGATGACCTATGGAGAAGAAAACACGAGAAATAATGAGACAGACAATTAGCTACACATAAGAGAGAGAGAGAGAGAGAGAGAGAGAGAGAGAGAGAGAGAGAGAGAGAGAGAGAGAGAGAGAGAGAGAGAGAGAGAGAGAGAGAGAGAGAGAGAGAGAGAGAGACAGAGAGAGAGAGAGCAGATACCAGAAGGCCCATCTGATCAGTATCTCCCCCCCCTCCCCCCCCCACACCAGCCCACCCTATTACCCCCCCCCCCTCCCCCCCCACACCAGCCCACCCTATTACCCCCCCCCTCCCCCCCCACACCAGATGCGAGACCTAAGGGCACAGCTAACCACCAAGACTTGTTGACTCAGAGGGCACCCCTCATCCACCCTACATATCGACACCAACGGATTGAACGTAGATAAAGTAGATTAAGTAGACTAAGTAAATGTCAATCACTCTTGACTCTTAGTAGATTTATAGCTAAGGTATGAAGCAATATATATATATATATATATATATATATAAAAGGCACAAATATATATATATATATATATATATATATATATATATATATATATATATATATATATATATATATATATTATGGCTTTTGTAGCTAAGGGGGACAATAAAGACACCATTAAAATACAATGACATGTATCTACAAGGAACAATGTGAGCATCGAACCAGCATCCCTGCGCTCTTTTAAGATAGAGATATCTTAATAAAAGTGGTCGATATATTAAGATATCTTAATATATCGACCCGCCAAATGGTTTAACAACCAGATACCCCATTTACTGCTGGGTGAAAAGAGGCTATAGTTAAGGACTGGTTCCCAATCAATCCTTCCCCCCCTGGCCAGGATACGAACCTAGGCCAAATGCGCTTCGGAAGCGTCTAGCGAGTGTTTTACCAATGCGCCACAGAGACTGTTTGTAATGCCAGCGAGTGATATAGTTATTGTAATGGAACAATGTATTTACAGTTAATTATTTTACATTGATAGTAGTTATTTTTCGCTAATACGTAACTATTTTAGCTATGGAGGTATTTCAAGGTTATAGGAACGTTCTATAGTCTTTACTATAGAACGACTATAGAACACTATAGACTATAGAACGTTCCTATAACCTTGAAATACCTCCAACACTGTTTTTACTCCTTAATCTTATATGTCATTTATTTACTGGAAGAGAAAGGTGGATACAGTGCAGCAAGGATATCAGGTTATGTTATCCTTAGTAATAACATGGTTTGTTATCTCATATGCGGCGTGAGGGGTTAGAGTTATCTCTAAGGGGACTCAGTTTCGTCACAGTCTAAGATGTAATGCTTCCGGTCGGCCCAGCGGACAGCACACTGGACTTGTGATCCTGTGGTCCCGGGTTCGATCCCGGGCGCCGGCGAGAAACAATGGGAAGAGGTTCTTTCACCCTATGCCCCTGTTACCTAGCAGTAAAATAGGTACCTGGGTGTTAGTCAGCTATCACGGGCTGCTTCCTGGGGGTGGAGGCCTGGTCGAGGACCGGGCCGCGGGGACACTAAAGCCCCGAAATCATCTCAAGATAACCTCAAGATAAGTGTGTGTGTGTACTCACCTATTTGTACTCACCTATTTGTGCTTGCGGGGGTTGAGCTTTGGCTCTTTGGTCCCGCCTCTCAACTGTCAATCAACTGGTAGAACTGTGTGTGTGTGTACTCACCTAGTTTTACTCACCTAGTTGTGTTTGCGGGGGTTGAGCTCTGGCTCTTTGGTCCCGCCTCTCAACCGTCAATCAACAGGTGTACAGATTCCTGAGCCTATCGGGCTCTGTCATATCTACACTTGAAACTGTGTATGGAGTGAGCCTCCACCACATCACCCCCTAATGCATTCCATTTGTCAACCACTCTGACACTAAAAAAGTTCTTTCTGTGTGTGTGTGTGTGTGTGTGTGTGTGTGTGTGTGTGTGTGTGTGTGTGTGTGTGTGTGTGTGTGTGTGTGTGTGTGTGTGTGTGTGTGTGTTCTCTGTCTTTGGTCCACACACTTTACACTTTACAACGAAAGTTTACTTAAATCCAAGTGTCAAACGGTCTTATTGGTCCAGGTGCCTTATTTAGTAAACTATGGTTATCTTGTGATGATTTCGGGGCTTAGCGTCCCCGCGGCCCGGTCCTCGACCAGCCCTCCTTTTTGTTACACCCCCCCCCACTAGAAAGCAGCCCGTAGCAGTTGACTAACTCCCAGGTACCTAATTTACTGCTAGGTAACAGGGGCACCAGGGGGGGGGGGCAAAGAAACATTTTACCCATTTGTCTCCACCGGGGATCGAACCCGGAACTTCAGGACTACGAATCCGAATCTCTGTCCACCCAGCTGTCAGGTTCGCCTAACGTAGAAAATATAGGTGGTACTATGATAGGTAGCGACTCTCAAATATCCAATGTTATCCAAAACCTGATGTATTTTAATACCACTTTATTTTGCTCATTGTGGCAAATCGACTTGAGAATGGTCCAGGACGGACCGAAACGTCGTCGTCGTCGTCCCTTCACCTTCTAGTGTGTGGTCTGGTCAAATTACTTTAGCCACGTTATTGTGACTCATTCAAGTTCAAGTATGTTTATTGAGATAAGCGATAAATACATCTCAAAGGGATAGAGTAGCTTAGGCTATTTCTACCCCCCTCACATTGTGACTCATCGCCTGCAATTGGGCTGTTCTTCAACATCCTCATCATGTTCTCCTTCATAATCATCATCATATTCATCATCATACTCATCATACAACTCCCGTCAACTCAGCTCTTGATTTAAATCCATTTAGCTTAAAAGATGATTAATTTTTAGATATGGCTCAGTGATCCAGATTTTAGAAAGGGGATAAAATTGACCCGATTTAAAAAAAGGAGAAATATTAACCGCAACATTAACCGCTTTTAATGTTTTTTATATAAACATAAACCGCTTTTAATTAATGGTTTATATAGAAATAGCGAGTGTTTTGTCTACTTGTGGTGAGAGGAAGTAGATGACGGGTAGATAGGTCTTGACCTTCTCTCCCCCACCCCCCCAAGCTCGCGTTTTCTGGGCCGGGTGTAAACAAACTGCCAGGCCTTGACAGCTGGCTGCCAGGAAGCCGTCAACCAGCTGGGGAAGTAGAGGAAGGGAAGGGGGGGAAGGGGGGGGAAGGGGGGGGGAGGGGGGGAAGGGGGGTGGGTAGGGGGGGAAGGGGGGGGGTGGGGGGTATTGTAGCCTGGCTACTTTATCTGCTCCGTTTCTCATATATTTCTTTCACGTACCTTTTATGCCGTTTTCTTCTTTCTTTCGCTGTATTTTTTTTTTTTTTACCTTCTTTCGTTCCTCTGCTTTTCGTTCTGGTTCAATTATACATTTTTTTTTTCTCTTGGGACGCAAATTTGAATTTTTTTTTTGTATTTTTTGTCGAATTTTCAGAGTATCAATTTTTTTTGGTAACTCTTATTAACGAAGATAATTTTTTAGCTATTAGATAATTTGCAGATAATTTTTTGTAATAGTATAAAAGGCAGAAGATACGAGTGAAAGTTGCTGAAATCATGACTTTCAGTTCAGTTCAATTTATTATGTACTCCCCGTACTCATCCTGTGAATAGTAGTGCACCCCACACCCATCCTGTGAGTGGTAGTGAACGACAGACTCATTATGTATGGGGTGGTAGTGGACCCCATACCCATCCTGTGAGTGGTAGTGGACGACAAACTCATTATGTGGGGGTGGTAGTGGGCCCCATACCCATCCTGTGAGTGGTAGTGGACCCCATACCCATCCTGTGAGTGATAGTGGACGACAAACTCATTATGTGGGGGTGGTAGTGGACCCCATACCCATCCTGTGAGTGGTAGTGGACAACAGACTCATTATGTGGGGGTGGTAGTGGACTCCATACCCATCCTGTGAGTGGTACTGGACGACAAACTCATTCTGTGCGGTGATAGTGGACTCCATACCCATCCTGTGAGTGGTAGTGGACCCTATATCCATCCTGTGAGTGGTAGTGGACAACAAACTCATTCTCTATGGGGTGATAGTGGATCCCATACTCATCCTGTGATTGGTAGTGGACCCCATACCCATCCTGTGAGTGGTAGTGGATGACAGACTCATTCTGTATGGGGTGATAGTAGACCCCATACCCATCCTATGAGCGGTAGTGGACCCACATACCCATCCCCATGAGTGGTAGTGGAGCCCCATATACCCGTCCAATGCATGACAACAGGAAAAATCTACAGAACTTGACATATATCAGAATCAGCAACTGAACCCCAGCTGAAAATACCCACCATTCAAAGAAGAGGGCGAACTGAATTCCCCTGTGGAATCCCCTTCTCTAAAGTCGAAATCTTGCAAAGGAAAAGATTGCGTTAGCTGCAGAGGGCGCTGAAGGAGCTCATATTTCATCCCCCATGCAACTCTTGCAATATTACAAGCCCCCCATCTGGGGAAACAGCTCTGTGACGAGCTCAACAGAAAGAAACACAGCTCAACAAGTCAAGTGTGTCACAGAGCGAGGCTGTGCACGATGAAAGTTACCCGAAACATTTCCACCAACCTTATAGCCACGACACACACACAAAAAAAATAAGGGGGGGGGGGAGGAAGGGAGGGGAAAGCTCTTGCGTGCAATTTGCATGCGTGCAAGAACTGGTGGCTACACGAAGGCAACTATGGTGCTTGCAAGCTCAAATTAGTCGTGTTGTGACTTTGTGTTGCTGGGGTGTTTAGGAAGGAAGAAGGAAGTCAACTGGACCTGATCAAGGAGAAGGCAGCTTCTCAAGTTCAAATATGTTTATTGAGACAAGAAAAAATACATCTTAAAGAGATAGAGTAGATTAGTCTATTTCAACCCCCCCCCCCCCCCACCTTTAACAGCATCTCTTGTATAATTATCACTTTCGCTCGGGGATGACGCAGCATTGCGTCATCCGTTTACTGGCGGTAATGCCGGGAATGACGCAGCATTGCGTCATCCACTTTAAGGTGGCATATCATTATAAATCGTTATAAATTAAAAGTTGTTCAATTTGCTTATAAATTTTTTTATGAAATGGTTATAGAAAGGGCTGCAACTGGTTCAAGTTTCACCATCACACCCTAAACAGAAAAGGAGAAAAAAAATACACAACGTATTATGCAACGAATGTTCAACATTCTCAAATAATCTCAGGGAACACATGTGTCAACTAAAATGTCTACTATGTGCTGTAGAAGCACAAACTCTTGTAATAATTGTAATATGTATGTGCAATATATTTATATGTAATTTTTTTCTTTTTTTTTTTGGCCAATTTTTTTTTCTCGTTTGTTATCAAGGGATTTGCATGAAACTTGCACACCTTGCTCAATGGATGCCTATCTGCAAGGGTGCCAATCATGAACGAAATCTGTCGAAGTCAAGCTCAGCTACAGGTGGCCGAACTTGGATCTTTATTTTACTCTGGAAAGTAATTTACACCTTCAAATTACTTCAGAGCTTTCATTTATTAATCAATTTACATGCAAATTACACCTTATATGTAGCGTTTGTGCTTCTACAGAATCTAGTAGACATTTTAGTCCAAAGTCTATTTGTTGATTTTATAAAAATTTATAAATATCATATATTGCATATTTTTTAGAAGGGTAACATTGAAAAATTATATTATTGCACTAAACACTTTTTTGATAAAACTGATCACTAGAATCCTTTATTATGTGCTTAATTTAATATCTGAGTGTTATAGAAATGATTTTAGTTGACACATGTGTTCCCTGAAACTATTTGAAAATTCGTTGCATAATTCGTTGTTTATTTTTTTTCTCCTTTTCTGTTTAGGGTGTGATGATGAAACTTGGACCAGCTGCAGCCCTTTCTATAACCATTTCATAAAACAATTTATAAGCAAATTGAACAACTTTTAATTTTACATGAATATGCCCCCTTAAAAATTCGCCAAAAATCAGGTTTTAATCCGATTTTTGGGAACTGGTTTTAAAATGCGCGCCGATGTCTTCCCATTTTCTTTGTTGCGCCTCGTGGCCCGCAGGCGGCGCGGCACACGCCGTCGGCCCATTGTTTTCGTTCCACTGTTGTGACCGGTGTCGCCTCCCCTCGCGTCTCAAACGTGTGAACATTTCGGCTATTTTCCGTGGCTATATTTCTTACTGCGGCTTCAGAAACTATCTACGCTTACTCCACGATGGATAGTGATCATGAACAAGGCCCTTCCAGGAAGAAAATTGCGAAAGAAAGGCGTGAAAAGCAGAAGTTGAGTAGTGTACAGGAGAAATACAAGCATGTGAGACTAACTCCCACCATCCACTCCACCTATACAAAACATGGGTTGACCCTGCAGGAAACGTTTTCCAGGAGCAGGTGGAGTGGATAAAACAAATGTTCAACCCATGTCATGTTCAACACACAACACTGAGGTGGTAAGTGCAATTTTTTTTATTTATTATTTTTTTTGTTCATACTTTCCTGTATTGTACAGGCAATGTTGTTCTTCAATTGGCCCTTATATGCACATATCCATCTGAAGAATTCTATTAGTAACATTTTCATACCTAAATGAGTGCTGTAACACGAAAATTGAGATTACCACCAGGAAATAATACTAAACATATGTGGGCTGGAATTGGGAGTGTAGCCTGAAGGCGTCTGAGCCCTCACTCACGGCTAACGCGTGGTCCGTCTTCAACTCGTCGGCGGTTGGAGCGTGACCAGGTTTTTTATTTTATATGCTAATATTCCTCTAGAGAATTCTATTACGAACCCATTGAGACCAAAATGAAAGACCTAGAACGAAAATTGAGGTGACCAGAGTGAAAATAGTGAAAACATTTTATGGCTTTTGCGAGCTCCCGGGTAACTCGTTCGCACTTTCTCTGCTTGCTGCGGGTAATTAGCCGGGCTTTTGGAGTTTATATACATTTAGTGCTGTAGAGAATTTTATTGCGAATACAATGATACCAAATTTAATCTCGTAGAACGAAAATTGAGGTGACAAAGTTGAAGAGAGTATACACTTTTCGGAATTGACGCGCGCTTCCCTGACACGCTGGGGCCCATATTGCCCTGTCGAGGGGTGGCGCGCGGGGTGTGCGAAAGTGTTAGATAATGCCAGAGATACGTGGCTGGATTCTATTCCTGAAAGAGTCCACATTCATCTTCAGATTGATTGATTGATGAAGATTAAGCCACCCAAATGATGGCACGGGCATGAATAGCCCTGAAAGTTCATCTACAACCCTCAGCTGTGTATTTCTACAGGCGGTTGAGTACTGGGTGACCAAAAGGACCCCAATATATACTAGGCTGGCCCCTAGTCTCGTAACTCACGAATCATCTCATCAATTGTGTGAGATCTTTCTGACAAATACGATAATAAGTCTACCAGTGGATTCTTTTTGTACTCTTAGATAGTGGCTATGCCACTTTTGAGAGCAGCATTAAGTGCTTTATCGAAGGACTTAACGAGAGAGTGTACTCACCTAGTTGTCCTTGCGGGGGTTGAGCTCTGGCTCTTTGGTCCCGCCTCTGAACCGTCAATCAACTGATGTACAGATTCCTGAGCCTACTCAGGAATCCACTCCCCCACTCCCCCCATCCGTCCTTAGCTGCACTGGAAAAGGCAAGGTAATTGTCAGGATAACGCGCCAAGCCATATAGGATTTGGGATTGGACGGGGGGGATTGGAAGGGGGGGGGGGGTGAGGAACACACTGTGGAGGGAGAGTAATTGGTCTTGACAATGCTGGAGGAGAATTGAGAGATTCTACAGTCTAAGACATCTACCAAGTAAGACAATTCGTAAGACAACGACCATTAGAGCCTATTCGTATCGAAGGAATAGCTTCCTATCTCCCTTGCTTGGAGAAGCATCTTCAATTCTAGTTTAATTGGGATTTTGATGTTGTTTTTTAAGATTCAGCTACTGGGAACTAAAAGTTCAAAGTAGCACGGGCTATGGTGAGCCCGTGATGGACTTACCTGGCACAGGAGCGGTGCTGAAAACTGACCCAAGGCCGTGATCTTAATTGGGACTTCTTACGTCTTTAAGCTAGTGCTTTAAGTCTGAAAGTCTCCATCTTCGCTCCATTAAGTGACTGAGAAAGTTAGGGTATCTATAAAGACTCATTGTCCCAGTTTGTTCATTACGGGGCTATTCATGCCCGTGCCACCTCTTGGGTGGCTTAATCTTTATCAATCAGTTTGTTCATCTACGTTCTGGGAGACATCTCCCGTCACGCAGGGTGCAGTCGCACCTCCACAGATCTCCAGTATCATCTATTGATACTGGTAATGGCACAAAAGGGGCACCACTTACGGGCTATTCATGCCCGTGCCACCTTTTGGGTGGCTTAATCTTTATCAATCAAGCAATCATCACGTTCTTCACACTCGCTGTGTTCTCTGGTTAATGTTAACTAATGACACAGTAAACTCTCCAGCTCGTGGCTCTTCATTGTGCCACAACGTTCAAAATACAATGTACTAACCACAACCAGAACACAACACGATCCCCCCCAAGCAACCCACTTAACCTAAATTACCTTTGCATAGAAAACGTGGGTATTTGTGAAGATTTAGTTCTGATAGTACTAATAGTATTATGAATTACGGCTGACAAGGTACATAGTACTCTGTAATTTGTACGTTATCTTGAGGTTATCTCGAGATGATTTCGGGGCTTTAGTGTCCCCGCGGCCCGGTCCTCGACCAGGCCTCCACCCCCAGGAAGCAGCCCGTGACAGCTGACTAACACCCAGGTACCTATTTTACTGCTAGGTAACAGGGGCACAGGGTGAAAGAAACTCTGCTCATTGTTTCTCGCCGGCGCCTGGGATCGAACCCAGGACCACAGGATCACAAGTCCCGCGTGCTGTCCGCTCGGCCGACCAGCTCCCTCGTTGGGGATCCATGACGTACGAACTGAGACGCACCAGATGAGAGGACAGGTTGACGTCAATCATCTGTATAAACGTAGCTTATAGACGTATAGGAGATAACAGAAATATAATTGGAATGAACTTGGCACACAGAACAATTGGAATGAACTTGGCACACAGAACAATTGGAATGAACTTGACACAGAGATTACACACAAAAATCACAATAGCGTGATGCATCAAATGAACAAATCCACAAGGGCCGTGACGAGGATTCGAACCTACGTCCGGGAGCATCCCAGACACTGCCTTAATCGACTGATCGATTGATTTGTTCATTTGGCACAGAGAGCAACTGGAATGAACTTGCCATAGTTAGGAATTGGAATGAACTTGCCATAGTTAGGAATTGGAATGAACTTGCCATAGTTAGGAATTGGAATGAACTTGCCATAGGTAGGAATTGGAATGAACTTGCCATAGGTAGGAATTGGAATGAACTTGCCATAGTTAGGAATTGGAATGAACTTGCCATAGTTAGGAATTGGAATGAACTTGCCATAGGTAGGAATTGGAATGAACTTGCCATAGGTAGGAATTGGAATGAACTTGCCATAGTTAGGAATTGGAATGAACTTGCCATAGGTAAGAATTGGAATGAACTTGCCATAGTTAGGAATTGGAATGAACTTGCCATAGTTAGGAATTGGAATGAACTTGCCATAGGTAGGAATTGGAATGAACTTGCCATAGGTAGGAATTGGAATGAACTTGGCACAGACTACTATAAGGCTGAGTCTTTTAAGTACGACAACCTAAGTTCTAATGCTGTGCCTCGAGCCCAAATACCCCCCCCCCATTTAGTCACAATAGGGGGGAATGGGGGGGGAAGGGAAGGGAACTATCAGGGGGGAAAGCGCCAAGCCATTACAACTATATAGCACTGGGAAGATTTGGGATGGGACGGGGGGATGGAATGGTACCCAACCACTTGGACGGTCGGGGATTGAACGCAGTCCTGCAAGAAGCGAGGCCGTCGCTCTACCGTCCGAAGGGGGGGGGGAATAAAGTGAATAATTAAACCCTTAAAACATTACAGAAACAGGTGTGTACACACTTACAGGTAATTGTTAAACCAACAATACTTGGTTTAACAATTACAGGTAATTGTTAAACCAACAATACTTGGTTTAACAATTACAGGTAATTGTTAAACCAACAATACTTGGTTTAACAATTACAGGTAATTGTTAAACCAATTACAGAGTCTCAAAGCACAATCGGGGGTTGGGGGGGGGGGGAACCCGGGTGCGATCGGCGGGACAGAAATGATTGGGCACGTTTCCTTTTACCTAATGCATCTGTTCACCTAGCAGTAAAATAGGTTCCTGGGAGTTAGGCAACTGTTGTGGGGTGAGGGGGGGGGGTGACATTATGGGGCAAGGTCAGTAGTTTGACCTTGGGAAGGGGGGGGGGGAGCGACCTCGATATTAAGCCTAAAGTATATATATATATATGTACAGTCTTCCTGTCCCCGACAAAACGAATTATTATTAATTAAGAAACAAGTGCGTAGTGAAGGCACTCTTGCTCCGAGTGCGAGATTTCGTCCCAGGTCAGGGGAGGATTGACTGGGCACCAATCCTAATACGAACTGTTCACCTAGAAGTAATGGAAGAGCTGGTTGTACATCAGTTGGCGGGATAGTGTTCCAAGGGAAAGGGCCTAATTGCCATGATCTATGGTAAGGGAGCGTTCAAAGCCTCCTTGAAGTCTAAGAACTTAATTACCTCTCTAACCACTTCTAAGAAACACAGGCAAAATGGAAAAATAATTTATATCAGGTAATGCAGCACTAATTATTTTAATTTAAATAATTAACAAGATAAAGCTGCAAGAAATATACGTAAAGGAAGCCGCTATACGAAGCAGTGGTCACAATATATTATATATATATATATATATATTTATTTATTATATATATATATAATATATATATATTATATATATATATATATATATATATATATATATATATATATATGTCGTACCTAGTAGCCAGAACTCACTTCTATGCCTATTATGCAAGGTCAGATTTGCCTAATAAGCCAAGTTTTCATGAATTAATTGTTTTTCGACTACCT
>NC_091215.1:22954879-22972379 GCF_040958095.1 Procambarus clarkii | reverse complement strand
TCAGGATGAGAAGAGAGGCAGAAAGACAATACGAAAATGACATCGCAAGCAAGGCAAAGACTCAGCCTAAATTGTTGCATAGCCACATTAGGAGAAAAACAACAGTAAAGGAACAGGTTATGAGATTAAGGATAGGGGCGGAAGGATTCACTACAAATGACAAGGAAGTGTGTGAGGAATTGAATAAGAAATTCCAGGAGGTCTTCACCTTAGAACAAGGAGAAATTCCAGAGGTAAGTGAGGGAATAGCTAACCAGGAACCACTGGAAGAGTTTGAGATTACCAGTGGGGAAGTAAGGAAGTGTTTACTAGAGTTGGACGTGACGAAGGCTATAGGCCCAGATGGAATCTCCCCTTGGGTTCTAAAGGAAGGAGCAAGAGAACTGAGCCTACCACTCTCCATAGTGTATAACAAATCACTGGCAACAGGGGAACTGCCAGATACTTGGAAAGCAGCTAACGTAGTCCCGATATACAAGAAAGGGGATAGACAGGAGGCACTGAACTACAGGCCAGTGTCCCTAACCTGCATACCATGCAAGCTGATGGAGAAGATTGTGCGAAAAAAACTAGTGGAGCATCTGGAGCGAAGGAACTTTGTAACACAGCATCAACATGGGTTCAGGGATGGCAGGTCCTGCCTCACAGGGTTACTTGAATTCTACGACCAGGCAACAAAAATAAGGCAAGAAAGAGAAGGGTGGGCAGACTGCATATTTTTGGATTGTCAGAAAGCCTTTGATACAGTGCCACACAAGAGGCTAGTGCGAAAGTTGGAGATGCAGGCTGGAGTGAGAGGGAAGGTACTCCGGTGGATAGAGGAATACCTAAGCAACAGGAGACAACGAGTCTGTGTGAGGGGTGAGGTCTCAGATTGGCGAGACGTCACAAGTGGAGTCCCGCAGGGGTCAGTCCTTGGACCTATACTGTTTCTGGTATATGTAAATGATCTCCCAGAGGGTATAGATTCGTTCCTCTCAATGTTTGCCGACGATGCAAAAATTATGAGGAGGATTGAAACAGAGGATGATAGTAGGAGGCTACAAGATGACCTGGATAGACTGAGTGAATGGTCCAACAAATGGCTGTTGAAGTTCAACCCGAGTAAATGCAAAGTAATGAAACTAGGCAGTGGAAACAGGAGGCCAGGCACAGGATACAGAATAGGAGATGAAGTACTTAATGAAACAGACAGAGAGAAAGATCTAGGAGTTGATATCACACCAAACCTGTCTCCTGAAGCCCACATAAAGAGAATAACGTCTGCGGCATATGCGAGGCTGGCTAACATCAGAACGGCGTTCAGGAACCTGTGTAAGGAATCATTCAGAATCTTGTACACCACATATGTAAGACCAATCCTGGAGTATGCGGCCCCAGCATGGAGCCCGTACCTTGTCAAGCACAAGACGAAGCTGGAAAAAGTCCAAAGGTATGCTACTAGACTAGTCCCAGAACTAAGAGGCATGAGTTATGAGGAAAGGCTGCGGGAAATGCACCTCACGACACTGGAAGACAGAAGAGTAAGGGGGGACATGATCACAACCTACAAAATCCTCAGGGGAATCGACCGGGTAAACAAGGACGAACTTTTCAACACTGGTGGGACGCGAACAAGGGGACACAGGTGGAAGCTGAGTACCCAAATGAGCCACAGAGACGTTAGAAAGAACTTTTTCAGTGTCAGAGTAGTTAGCAAATGGAATGCATTAGGAAGTGATGTGGTGGAGGCTGACTCCATTCACAGTTTCAAATGTAGATATGATAGAGCCCAATAGGCTCAGGAATCTGTACACCAGTTGATTGACGGTTGAGAGGCGGGACCAAAGAGCCAGAGCTCAACCCCCGCAAGCACAATTAGGTGAGTACAATTAGGTGAGTACACACACACACACACACACACACACACACACACACACACACACACACACACACACACACACACACACACACACACACACACACACACACACACACACACACACACACACACACACACACACACACACACACACACACACACACTATAGAAATTTGAAAGTCATTGTTATAGAACAGAGAACATAGGCCTATCACTTGAGATATACAACATTTCGCTAAATTTTATTTCCAAAATTAAATGAAGGCCAAAACTAATATACACATTACGCAAATGTATACACCATCTTGCAGCTCGATTTATATGGTTTATATATTTTTGTATTGTATTTATAATGAGAAAAGTCGGCGATGAGAAATGGAGTCAATGTGAGAGGACAGAGTCAAAGCTCTTTGACAGAGTCAAAGAGCTTGTTGTAGAGCAACAACAGAGCCAAAGAGCATGGCATAGCACAACAACAGAGACTCGGGACTGTAAGACGACCACTGGTCAAGATCAAACATTTCAGATAAGAACACTGAAACAATCGAATCGTTATTCGATTGTACAGGTGACCTTAACAACCCTCCAGAGGTAATAGGCCTTAAGCTATATATATACACCAAATGTGTATATATATATATAGGGACTTGTGGACTTGAGAATGGTCCAGGACTTGATATATGTGGATTTAAGAATGGTCCAGGACGGACCGAAACATCGTCGTCCCTTCACTTTCTAGTGTGTGGTCTGGTTAACATATTCATCAAACCCCTCAGATGAAGCCTCCGGAGGTGGGTGCAGAGGGGGTTCCTTGAAGCCTGGGGGTAGATTCACGAAGCAGTTACGCAAGCACTTACGAACCTGTACATCTTTTCTCAATCTTTGGCGGCTTTGTTTACAATTATTAAATAGTTAATAAGCACCGAAGCACCAGGAGGCTGTTTATAACAATACCAACAGTTGATTGGCAAGTTTTCATACTTGTAAACTGTTTAATAAATGTAACCAAAGCCGTCAAAGATTGAGGAAAGATGTACACGTTCGTAAGTACTTGCGTAACTGCTTCGTGAATCTGGCCTCAGCAACGTAGAGAAAGCCCCGTTGGGCGATTCGAACACATAGGAAGTAAGCGAGAACTGTTTTAGAACAGAAGAAGAGTTCGAACACAATCATTTGGGCGTCGTGGAGCCTAGTGGTCGTTAACTAAGTCCGAAAGCTCGTTATTCTAGACTATAAGGGCCTTGTTTAAGTGTAGCTGTATGCTCCAACTGTCCTTCTAATAGCACGTCGCATTTTTGACGTATACTCTAAAGGCCACAAAATCGTCGTACTGGCGGTGACTCGCGAAATTGACGTATTGTCCCGTTTTCTGTTATGGGTTCTCTGGTTTGGTTAAGGATAACTATGCTCTTTAGTACGACGGTTTCATGACGTTGGGGACCTGTTTTTTTTTTTTAGGTGGGGGGGGGGGGGGGGGCGGGGGGTTGTGCTAAGGCTTCGGAATCTTTTCAGTTTTTCTAAGGCTGATTTTGCTTTGTTTAATCTATTGTTTATGTGAAGTTTACATGTTCATTTTCCTTGTCTTTCTTGCCCCCTTAGCTGACTCCTTCCTTCCTTCCCCTCTCTCTCTTACCCATTACGGCTCCTCTCCCTTACCCCTCACTCTGCTCCCCATCTCTTACCTGCACTCCCATTCCTCCCCCCCCTAACTCTTCCCCCCATCTTTCGTAACTCCCCCCCCTGTTCTTACCTCACTCTCCCCCCTTCCCCTCTCCCCCTCTTCCCCTCTCTCCCTCTTCCCTTCTCCCTCTTCCCTTCTCCCTCTCCTCTTCCCCCTCTCTCCCCCTCTCCCCCTCTTCCCCTCTCCCCCTCTCCTCCTCTTCCCCTCTCCCCCTCTCCCCCTCTCCCCCTCTTCTCCTCTTCCCCTCTCCACCAGCGCCCTTCACTACTTAATAATTTCTCTTGCTTGCTACTCTCTCCTGCCTGGTTAATGCCTCTTGTCGACCCCTGCGTCCCTTGCTTGCTTGCTTGCTTGCTTACTGTTTGGTCCCCTGCTTGTTTACTGTTTGGTCCCCTGCTTGCTTACTGTTTGGTCCCCTGTTTGCTTACTGTTTGGCCCCTGCTTGCTTACTGTTTGGCCCCTGTTTGCTTACTGTTTGGTCCCCTGTTTGCTTACTGTTTGGCCCCTGCTTGTTTACTGTTTGGTCCCCTGTTTGCTTACTGTTTGGCCCCCTGTTTGCTTACTGTTTGGTCTCTGCTTGTTTACTCTCTGGTCCCCCTGCTTGCTTAATCCGTTTTTCTTAGCTTCATTAGTGTCATTAGTGAGAAAATGATTTTCTTGAAGGTCGTTAACCTCAAGATTGTCTTGTTTTAGTGTCTCGAGGTATTGATTGTTTTGTGTTTTGATAAGTAATATTTCTCGTGGATCTTGTTTATTGCTTAGTGATTGATTTGCAACAATCAACATGGAGCGAGTTTATTTTATGACTTCAGCGACTATTTATGTAAAAATCTGAATTATTTATGCAAAATCTGAATTATTTTTTATAAAATCTGAATTATTTATGTAAACATGACTGAATTTATATTTATTTATGTACGTCTGTACCTGTTTGTTCCTTGTTTATTTCTTGAAATGCTTGTTTGGCGTCATTAAATAATGTAGATGACTGAATATATACTGTTTGTAGGTTTATATATATATATATATATATATATATATATATATATATATATATATATATATATATATATATATATATATATATATATATATATATATAGGGGGGGTACCACCACTGGTGCAATTATAGGGACCCACAGCCTCAGAGAAGGGAACACAGAGCATTCAGGGAAAAACTTGCCATTTAACTCTGAATACGTAAGAGTGTTCGCTTCTCCTACCACCCCCTTTTATATATATATATATATATATATAAAGGCTGCTAGAGGCTCAAAAGGCCGAATACTCAGCCCCTCCGACTCCCGGGATTCACCGGAGTCTCCTTGGTCACACAGGAGAGGACCAACAATGCCCACCTCCGCAGGTCTTTGCTTCCACCACAAAAGGGGTGCCACTGATTCACCCTGGAAGCCCTTCAGTCAAACACGGGGAAACTGCTGTTAACAGTTCCGGCCTAGACCCGTGGAGGAGTGAAGGAAGACTCAGGCTTACCTTATAACAATAACCTCCCTGAGTCTTGCCTGCCAGACAAAAGGGTTGCAGGAACTCTTTTCCCGCCTGTTCTCTATCTTTTTCTTAACAAGGTCGCCAGCTGGGTTATTATATCTGCACCCCAGCAATGCAGTTCAGTGGGTGTATTATATATTGTTTGTAGCCAGAAGGTTGCTACTCCCATAGATCTGCTACTAGACTGTCGGCCCAGGGTACTCTCCCAGGAAGGTCTGTGTGGCTTTACCTCTCTCTAGCCACCACGTTACTAGTTGCCACCATTCAGGCACTGATACTGATCGGATGGCTAAGGGTACACTCTTATATAGGTCCGTGCTGTCTTTACCACTCTCCAGGCAATAAGAATTTCTATAGAGAACGTAGTGAACATAGTGAACGTACCCTAGGTGGTACTATGATAAACTTCGTGTATGCTCATAGAGAAATATTATAATGGAGGCACACTTCGACACAATGATAAAATGTGTGAATTTACTGATGCAAATTACATGATCACACACATACAATCAGAAGTAATACATGAATATGAAAATAAGGATAATAAGTCTGGAGATCGTCAGCCTCTTCTTCCACGACCTCCAACACTCCTTCAACTGGGCAGAAAGACAGGAGTCCCACACTCTCTCACAGGAGGGCCTCTTCACCACGTCGGCGCCTCTTCTTCACTGTCCTGCCATCCATACACACTGTCCCCTCTGACAGTCCTGGACACAAGCTGCCTTGCAGCCTATTCTACTACTAAAGTATTAATGTCCTGTTGCCACATACATAAGTAAATATTGTGGCCTAACTAGCCTACTCACACAAGGGGTAATGGGAGGGAAAATGATCTACCTTATATTCCTGGCTCACGACGCCTGTCCCTCGATGGTGTGAGCTTCCCACGCTTCCTGAGTCGATCCTCGACGATCCAGGAACGTTCCACAGGTCCTCAGGTGTCGTGGAGCCTTCGCGTTGTCGCCGTTCCAATCCCTGAGATTCAGCTACCCCAATCCTGGTTCATCGATGGGCGCTGAGCTAATCACTATTTTCCCCACACTCGCCCCTTCCACAAGGCGTTGCTCCTTGTCCTAGGCTCGGTGTCGTCCCTCCAAGACCCTCAGTGGATGTGACCCGGTCACAGCTAGGCTTGCCCGTCACACCTTTTCTGGCCCTCAACGTCCCGCGTCGTCGCCCAGCGTCGTCGCCGAATATTTTCCAAGTTTGGCATTCTTTCTCTCAATAAACTTGGTTCCTTTTTGCTTCCCAGAAGCGCGGGGTCTCCAATACGGAAGATGGGCTACGATAGCCAGCACTAATCCACTAAGAAAGGCTTGTAGAGCCTCTAATCCTTGAGAGCAGACCGAGGCGCGTCCTCTCGCTTTCGAGGTCAGGTCGACTCTGACGTTGGCGCCGCCCGGGGCACTCGGTGACGTCACGGCGGGCCCTGATTGGTCGCCCGCGACCTTAGTCGGCCAATCCGCGATCGGCTAGTGTCCCTTCCAAAAGGTCATATCTGCATTAGGGGATACTCTTTCATTTTATATCAGGGCGCCAATTTCCCCTAACTTACAACTTATAATGTAACTTCCTTCCCTTAACTGGCAGCCGGTCTGGTCGCCACATATAACAATAGACTCCCTGAAACAATGGGCAGAGTTTCTTTCACCCTATGCCCCTATTACCTAGCAGTAAAATAGGTACCTGGGTGTTAGTCAGCTGTCACGGGCTGCTTCCTGGGGGGTGGAGGCCTGGTCGAGGACCGGGCCGCGGGGACACTAAAAGCCCCGAAATCATCTCAAGATAACCTCAAGGAACCTCAGAGAATCAGTAGGGAGAGCTGATATGACTCTTTAAGCCGGCAAACGAAAGATATAGGAGAGGACACTGTAACAATATATATATATATATATATATATATATATATATATATATATATATATATATATATATATATATATATATATATATATATATATATATATATATATATATATATATAATATATACACTGAGAGGAACAAATAAAACACAAGTGTAGTAATCCTCACTTTCCTTATTACAAAGAACAGTATGTACAGATTTCAAAGGTGTTATTTACTTGTTTAATTGTTTAAGTGGGGGGGGGGGTGGGGGGGTCCTACATATAACAGGTGTTGAAACCACCGACACAAAAAAATCATATCTCACAATTAACAGGAAATTATTAATTATTATAATTAGTATTCGTACTAACTTAAAATATCTCATTATGTAATGGAGTCAAAGTTTACCCTCTTTTTTTCTAACTTGTTTTGGTAAACAGTTTAGTTATCAGTAACAGCCTGGAGGTGATAAAAGCAACAAAAGAGGTATTATAATAGACAATTATCATGTCTCTATTTTTGAGGCTGTTGTGTGTGTGTGGAGGGGGGGGGGATGTATGACTTGTGATGTGTCTGTATGTATGTCTGTATACATGTATATGTGGCTCTGAGTGGCTAGGTGTATACATATTTGTAGGTATTTATTTGTGTGTGTATGTGTGAGTGTGTGTTGTGTGTGTGTATGTTCAGTGTATGGATAGACAAATATCTACATGAATGTATATATGTATGGATGTGTGTGAGTGGATGTGTGTATGGATGTGTGTGTGTGTGTGGATGTGTGTATGGATGTGTGTGTGGATGTGTGTGTATGTGTGTTTTTGCATCTATATGCAAGGGGTAACTATGTATTAATCTACATATGTGTTTATATGTGGCCTTGAAACCACGAAAATAGGCACCACGTGTTACACAATTACCTAATTGGGTGTAATTGGTAATACTGTACCTTGTCAAGTCCTAGTGTGCATATCACTATTTTCACTGATAGCTTGAGCCTATTACAGGCGTGACTGGGTCTCTGAAACCCATTTCAGTTACTGATTGGGATACTGTAATGGATTACAAGTCATAACTGGGGGCCGCTTGAACCCATTACAAATCACGATTGGGGTCTTTCGAACCTATTACAAATGATGTAATAGGATTACTGAACCCCCCCCCCCCCAATTATAGGTGATTATTAAATTGCTGGAACCCCTTACTGGCTATGATTAAGTAGGCAATTACCTATTACACGGCATGAATGGCTCACTGGAAATTCAGAATCTGATTCTATTACAGATTCTGATTTAGTTCCTAGAACCTCTGACTAACAATGAATGGGTCCCTGTACTCTCATTATGTTCATTGTATTCATTGTTTACAGGAAGTCAACAATGAACCATCATTGCAATCCTGTGAGTTGTTCAATAAATCCCTGAACTATATGTTTAACACGTCTCTAACCCTGTCCATGGAGGACAGAAGAAAATGTATATATGCTGGTTAGCATTGTAAATGTCTGGCCACGTCTGTGGTAGAAAAAAAAATCCTAGGAGTACTCACCTTATAATTTGCATATCAACTTTAGAAAGCAGTTTACCTTAGCACATAAAACATCACATCGAATCAGTAGCGGTGTCTTGGAAAGGACCAAAGTGATGTATAATTTTTCCTTGAGACTGTAGGATGGTAATGCAGATTAAGATGCAACCCGTTCTCGCACTTTCTTACAGTCAATATTGACTTATTAAATATGTGCATATGTGACATACTAAACATACTAGTTTACGTTGAAAAGCTTCATAGAAAACACCGATCTTACCTAACCTTCTTAGTATGTTAAGATAAGCATCTTATTGCTTCGTAATTACAATTATTACTTAACCTATACCTATAATATGTTAAGTAATAATTGTAATTACGAAGCAATAAGATGCTTATCTTAACATACTAAGAAGGTTAGGTAAGGTCGGTGTTTTCTATGAAGCTTTTTCAACGTAAACTAGTATGTTTAGTATGTCACATATGCACGTATTTAATAAGTCAATATTGACTATACGAAAGTGCGAGAGCGGGTTGTAATATGATATGAGGTGGCAATGATGATTCGCTCGCTCGATGATTGCAGAGAGCAGTCGATAGCAGTCTGTGATCACAGATAACAGTCTGTGATCACAGATAACACTCTGTGATCACAGATAACAGTCTGTGATCACAGATAACAGTCTGTGATCACAGATAGCAGTCTGTGATCACAGATAACAGTCTGTGATCACAGATAGCAGTCTTTGATCACAGATAGCAGTCTGTGATCACAGATAGCAGTCTGTGATCACAGATAGCAGTCTGTGATCACAGATAGCAGTCTGTGATCACAGATAACAGTCTGTGATCACAGATAGCCGTCTGTGATCACAGATAGCCGTCTGTGATCACAGATAGCAGTCTGTGATCACAGATAGCAGTCTGTGATCACAGATAACAGTCTGTGATCACAGATAACAGTCTGTGATCACAGATAGCAGTCTGTGATCACAGATAACAGTCTGTGATCACAGATAACAGTCTGTGATCACAGATAACAGTCTGTGATCACAGATAACAGTCTGTGATCAATGGCAGATGAATAGTCAGTTGCAATCATTGCCAATGGTGTACTGTAATAGTTGCTGCTGAGTTTACTATCTGTCGTAAACTTCGTGTTTAAAAGACAATACAATCACCCATTTTATTGCCACAGGGGTCAACAATTCCATATCAATCAGGTGCCAAAGGTGATTAATAGGGACAGCAAGAATTGGTATTGACACTGGTCAATACGACCTTTTTTTTTTTTGTACCCAGTAAGGATGGGTCTCTGGAGTTGGGGCGGTGAGGACACAGGATCCTCAGAGATGTTTCGTGTACAGCATATGCTGCTTGTATTGTAGAAGCGTCACAAACTTCTCCAGTGCTTGCAGAAGGCATCACTTTTCACTGATAATACCGGCCATTCCGGACCGGAAGATCCCCCAGTTTCCCTTTTGCAAAGTCGCGGTGCAACAGGGGCATTTGCATTGATTCCTGCAATTTTGGGAAGCTGGATAAATGCTGAAATTTTTTCGTGGCGAAACTCCAATTGTTGACTATTGCAAAACCTTGTGGTTTCAATTCCTGGGGGGGGGGGAAGGATTTTTTTCCCTATCCCCCCCCCCCTTTGCCTTCGGTGCTCGGCAAAGGGGTTTCGTAAAGAGCTCCTGGACTACATAGGGGTTGTGTCTTAGAGACAACACGTTACTACTTCCAGCGACTCGGATATTTAGTCCCGCTGGTTACAAGAATACGGGGCTATTCATGCCCGTGCCACCTCCTGGTTGGCTTAATCTTTATCAACCAACCAATCAGAAGTACACGCTTCCATATGGGCATGTACACTACGGCATACACACAGCGCCGCTCCTGTGCCAGGTAAGTCCACTACGGGCTCACCATAGCCCGTGCTACTTGGAACGATTTGTTCCCAGTAGCTGAATCTTAAACAACAAGAACAACGGAACACTAGATGAACAATCCGTACCACGTACAGAGAGAGAGATGACCTCATTGTACCACAGGGCTTCACGGAGTCGTGTTCACATTGTACCGTAAACTCAGCATCCAGCATTGTGGTACAATGTGGTACAATGAAGTTTCTCTCAACTCTGGTAAATATTTTCAAATATACTTTCTTTGATCTTCATTATTCACGAGGTTCTATTATACATGGCTCTCAACCGCAGATATGGTATACCCATCCTTCCCCCCTACACAGGTATACCTGAGAGGTATACCGTTGGAGATATACCGTCCATGATCTCGGTATTCTTAGGAGTCGTCAAACCCGGTATTCTTAGGAGTCGTCAAACCCGGTATTCTTAGGAGTCGTCAAACCCGGTATTCTTAGGAGGCGTCAAACTCGGTATTCTTAGGAGCGTCAAACCCGGTATTCTTAGGAGTCGTCAAACTCGGTATTCTTAGGAGTCGTCAAACCCGGTATTCTTAGGAGTCGTCAAACCCGGTATTCTTAGGAGTCGTCAAACCCGGTATTCTTAGGAGTCGTCAAACCCGGTATTCTTAGGAGTCGTCAAACTCGGTATTCTTAGGAGTCGTCAAACTCGGTATTCTTAGGAGTCGTCAAACCCGGTATTCTTAGGAGTCGTCAAACTCGGTATTCTTAGGAGCGTCAATATCGGTATTCTTAGGAGTCGTCAAACCAACTACAGAACGATGGAATGACCACATAATACCTGTTCTTTAAACCAGTAACAAAACCTATGATGCATGTTTTAACTGAATCGTTAATACCACCCACCCCCATTTTAATTACCATTAATAGGGGGGGGGCTGCTGGTGTCTCTTAAGTCAATATAAACGGGGGGACAACAAGTTTTGACCCCCCTAATAGTCTGAATGTTCAATAAATAAATTAAAGCTTTAGTCAGACTTCGGAAAAAAACCAACGGCTCAGGTGGTGCTGTCTGCTTCAGGGTGGGCAGACAGACTCCTACTTCGACTCCCAGTTCGATGTTTTTTGACTAAATACACGATTTTATGTTGTCGCTGAATTTTTTTTGTAAATTATTTTATAGATGATCCTCAGTTTTTTTGGGGGGTTTAGGGGGGGTTTTAGGGGTGATAAGGGGTGGTGGGGACAAGGGAGGGGTTGCAACAGTTCAACAGATATCAACAGGAACCAAGTTTGACCTGTTTTCTCACCTGTTATGTAGCATTTTCTGTTTTTATTTTGAGAAATCGGTCAAACAGTCAAAAATTAAACCAAAAATAATAATAATTCGACGTTTCATTAGAAATTAGAATACAGTAATATTTTCCGTTTTCTGTGCAATTATCGCCTCGACAGGTTAGGTGGGTTGTTTGGGTGCGTTCGTTAACCTCATAAAAATGCTGCAATTTTTTGCCAGAATGGCCAATCACCAGGACGTAATCACCTCGAAGTGATTGTTACAAGGTGGCAACAGCAACAGAGAACTGGGATTGGGGGGAGGGGGGGATTGTAAAATAGTATGCAAAACAATCACAATCTCTCAGGTGCTCCAAGTCTTGATGTATTGATTGTAGTCAACCTCAATAGTGGTGTTCGATCCCAATTATGTGGGATCAACCCAAATTAGTGACCAATTTATAAATGTGGGGTTAACCTCATAAGGGGTTAAAATCCCCCTTTAGAACTATGGTCAATAGCAACTCTGGTCAACCCAAGTAGTGGTCAACCCCATATATATATATATATATATATATATATATATATATATATATATATATATATATATATATATATATATATATATATATATATATATATATATATATATATATATATATATATATATTTTCCCCCGATTTTGGTCAACATGAGACAGAAATCCACCCAAATATATAGTCAAATTAGTCAAATGTAGGATTTTATTCTTAGGATTCATCTTATACATTGAATACTTTAGGTTATTCTATCAGATTGTATTTACAGATGTATTATATTTTTACCTTCAATCATAAAATCTAGATTATTGTATTTTACCTGCATTTGTCGTACACACTTAAGCATTATTGATCTGTAGGTAAAAGACACTTCATATGTAAATATATTTAGAGGCCTGAGCCATGATTCCTCGAGCCTGAACCACCTACGAAACCTGTTTATCTTTCCTTGAAATCCTAGCGGCTGTGTTTGCATTTATTAAACTGGTTTACGAGCTTGACAAGTTCACAATCCAAGGATATTATTATTACTATAAATAACTTCTTAGTGATTCGGAGCTAATAAAATTATATAATAAGGGTCAAACAAAGTCGCCAAGCCTGACGAAAGATATACAGGTTTCGTTCAGTGGGGCTATAGATCATGGCCCCTGAGCTCTAAAAAAAAGGTATTCAGTAACACACACTAATAACTGCCGCTA
This sequence comes from Procambarus clarkii, assembly GCF_040958095.1. NCBI lineage: Eukaryota > Metazoa > Arthropoda > Malacostraca > Decapoda > Cambaridae > Procambarus > Procambarus clarkii. Next base: position 22,959,557 of record NC_091215.1, on the reverse strand, counting down.
ACTACAAGACATCTAAATATTTTAAACCACAGGTCTAATGGGAGAGAGGTCTCTCTCTCTCTCTCTCTCTCTCTCTCTCTCTCTCTCTCTCTCTCTCTCTCTCTCTCTCTCTCTCTCTCTCTCTCTCTCTCTCTCTCTCTCTCTCTCTCTCACCCTCCTAGGAGATGCTAGGATTCATTCCCTCAGCTCCTACTGGCTGAGCCAAGCGCCAAGCTTGGCATACAAAAGATTTTAACAGCCTTGAACAGTTAAGCAACAGAATGTCAAAGTCAAACAGTCAAAGTCAAAGTCAAAGATATAGTGACTTAAACAAAAAAATAATAATAATTAAAACTTTCTATCACCATAATGACAGAATAAATTATGATCCTAGTTTTTTTCACCATCCTGTACCCCCCAGTTTATTCTGATGGGCTGTCACCTCCTTGACATCTCAGTGATGTCCCCAAGATTCTGATTTACAAGATTCTGATTTACCTAGATTCTGATTTATCTAAATTCTGATTTACAAGATTCTGATTTATCTAAATTCTGATTTACAAGATTCTGAATTGCTTAGATTCTGATTTGCTTAGATTCTGATTTATCTAAATTCTGATTTACAAGATTCTGATTTACAAGATTCTGATTTGCTTAGATTCTGATTTGCTTAGATTCTGATTTGCTTAGATTCTGATTTAGTTAGATTTTGATTTACAAGATTCTGATTTACAAGATTCTGATTTACCTAGAGTCTGATTTGCCTAGATTCTGATTTACAAGAATCTAATTTCCCTTGATACTGATTTACAAGATTGTGATTTACAATTGCTTTAACGGACTGCCACGACAACACAGCAATACTGGTAACAATCATATTTACACACACACACACACTCGCTAAACAGTCTTGTGAGTTGAACAGTCACTTAATGACTCAACAGTCACTTAATTGTCTTTTTTAGAGTGAATGACTTTCTACGTCCACTTTTGTTTAGTTTTCCTTGAAAGTTCTGTTATTTATATTTCCAAGTTTCTTGACCTGAGTCTCGACCGATGCCAAGGAGTTGAGTTTCTTGTCCTTGAAGCGCTGTGGTACCCCTTGAGGAGCTGTGGTACCCCTTAAGCTTGTCCTTGAAGCAAGGAGGAGAAGCGCTGTTGTACATTAGATTTCTTCACCTTATGTGAGAACTCCTTTTTCTTTTTTCAGGCAGAGTTGTTCTCTGGGACGCATTCCCTGCTACTTCGCTATAAAATGCCTCCTCCCTCACCCTTTACTTTCTCTCTCACCTCCTTCTTTTCCCTCCCCCTCCCTCATTGAGGTAGGATAAGCTTGAGAGAGATGAATGGAGAACCGGTTAATCGGTGCCCTAATTGCCCGGTGGTCGTATGATGACCTGATAACAAATGTCTCTTTCTTTACACTAACTTTCCCTAACCCATCTCCCTTTTCCTCCCCCTCCCTGCTAGAGCTGAGACAAATTGTGGGAGAGACAGGAATTAGGGAGAAGGAATAACCGCGTGAGGGGGTCAACCGCTTCGAAGTCTAGCGACTTCGAAGTCTGGCGACTTCGAGGGACTGCCGGAGACATCGAAGAATGGTCCATCAACTATTGTGGCCTGCAGAGCTCTTCGGGAGCGCCCTCACACGGCGGGTAGCGAAGGGCTGGAGTTCTGCATCTGGACCGAGGGCAAGGGAGTGAGGGAGGCGTCCTGGGGGCTGGGATAGAGGGCCTTGGCGGATCCTTCAGAGGACATGCCCAGCATCAGGCGGTTGGTTGCGTGTCTGTCCGCCTCGCGATCTTCGGCTTCTTGCCGCCTGTTGAAGAAAAAACACGATTTAGCTCCTTCAATCAAGACACACATTATCTGAACAAATTAACAAATCCACAAGGGCCGTGACGAGGATTCGAACCTGCGTCCGGGAGCATCCCAGACACTGCCTTAATTGACTGAGCTACGACAGGGTAAAAGGGTTGAAACCGAAGTTCTACTGAACTTACTAATGTGTGTCACACATTATCTATCCTGAAACCTTTTTAACATATATATATTCTAACTTTGTGCACAGTTGAACAATCCCCCGTTTGGCGCCAGTGCCAATCACAAGGTGGGAAAGGGACTATCAGAGGGAAAAGTGCCAAGCCATTACTACTATATAACCCTTGGAAGGGATCAGGATAAGGATTTGGGATCAGGATGGCAGGGGGAAGGGGGAGGAATAGTGCTCAAGCACTTAGAGGGGTCGTAGGGGGATTGAACGCCGACCTGCATGAAGTACATTAACCACAAGATGATAAAAGTCTTCGATAATCTTGCTACCTTAAGAACATATATAATATATATATATATATATATATATATATATATATATATATATATATATATATATATATATATATATATATTTTTTTTTTTTTTTTCTGTGCTTTGATAACATTTTGTTTTTATTTCTTCTCGTTTGACCTTTAATTGCCTGTTGGCTTTACGACGTTTAAGCATAAGACACAATTCGTACCATTTATTCATTTCATTTTTCAAACCACTCTGGTGCCCACTACTTTTGGCACCCTCCCCTTTGGCATCCTTTCCTGTTGGCACCCTCCCCTTTGGTATATCTTTCATTCATGTATTCCATCAATATTCATTCGGGCTTATTCATACATAAACTCACGCATACACACACACAAATAAACGCTCCTACGAGCATTTATACATATATGGATATATACACGAATCCTGGCACCCAGGCGTTCACATATATACATACGTTCATACAAGAATATTTAATGTATTAATTCATAGCAATAAATTCACACACAATCCGAAAACCGTATGAATACATGCAGATATACACACAGCCGTCATACACACAGGGGAATTCACGCCCACACACAACCCCCCCCACACACACACGCCCATATCACGCCCACACGCCCATACACACCCACATCCCTATCATGGACAAGGAGGCAAGAGACAGACAGGCTAAGCCACCCCAGAATGAATTACAATTTCCAGGAAACAGAGAAATTAACTCCAATCTCGTGTAATTACCTACCCACGTCCCAAGAAGATTAGAATGCGAGATGCTAACGAACATTAGTAACGTACGAAGCCGTTAGCGAACAAAACTACCTCTTCTATACCACCTTTGTGTAACTGTTTACTACCTTTGTGTAACACCTGTGTGTTTAAAACGGAAGTTCTAGCAGCAAATCCTTCTTACACACACACACACACACACACACACACACACACACACACACACACACACACACACACACACACACACACACACACACACACACACACACATATATACACACACACATATATACACACACACACACACACACACACATATACACACACACACATATACACACACACACACACACACACACACACACACACACACACACACACACACACCTTTGTAACGCCAGACCTGTCTCCTGCAGCACATATCAAGCGGATAACATCAGCGGCATATGCCAGGCTGGCCAACATACGAACGGCATTCAGAAACTTGTGTAAAGAATCATTCAGAACTTTGTATACCACATATGTCAGGCCAATCCTGGAGTATGCAGCCCCAGCATGGAGTCCATATCTAGTCAAGGATAAGACTAAACTGGAAAAGGTTCAAAGGTTTGCCACCAGACTAGTACCCGAGCTGAGAGGTATGAGCTACGAGGAGAGACTACGGGAATTAAACCTCACTTCGCTGGAAGACAGAAGAGTTAGGGGGGACATGATCACCACATTCAAGATTCTGAAGGGGATTGATAGGGTAGATAAAGACAGTCTATTTAACACAAGGGGAACACGCACAAGGGGACACAGGTGGAAACTGAGTGCCCAAATGAGCCACAGAGATATTAGAAAGAACTTTTTTAGTGTCAGAGTGGTTGACAAATGGAATGCATTAGGGGGTGATATGGTGGAGGCTGACTCCATACACAGTTTCAAGTGTAGATATGACAGAGCCCGATAGGCTCAGGAATCTGTACACCTGTTGATTGACGGTTGAGAGGCGGGACCAAAGAGCCAGAGCTCAACCCCCGCAAACACAACTAGGTGAGTACACACACACACACACGCCGTTTGGCTCCCCATCAGCTGTATCACCTCCTCTGTTCCGCCATCTTGCCTCCGATGGGTTAATGGTAGCGACGTGGTGACCATTAGGGAACCATTGCACGTCCGGGGAACGTGAAACCCTTTGTCGATCATTGAAATGTCCTCCCCCTCCCCCGGCCCCTTTGTTTTTTTCCCATTTCCTCTTTTCCATGTTGGGTGCTTTTCCCTTTTGCCCCTTTTCTTGCTTATCTCCCTTCCCATATTTTTTTGTTTTGATCTTTTCCGTTAGTTTTATCTTCATGTTTTCTTTACCTTTCTACTTTATCTCATTTTCTTATATCTACTGTTCTACTGCTACTACTTCTTCTACTACTACTACTACTGCTACTTTTACTACTATTGCTCATCTACTCTCTCCTCTATTCCACCTTCTCTCTTTCCCTTTTCCGTATTCATCTTCTCTCTTTCTTCTCCCTCTTCTTCCTCAGTCTCTTCTTTCTCTTTCTCTCCTTCTCTCTCCTTCTTCTCCTCTTTCTCCTCTCTTCATTCTTTTTCTCACCTGTTTCCACCTTCGTCGTAATCTCCAGGGGAGAGTGAACTCTCTCTCTCTCTC
>NC_091215.1:22932379-22952379 GCF_040958095.1 Procambarus clarkii | reverse complement strand
GAGCTCAGTGAGCTTGGGAAGCTGTGTACTAGTTGGGGCCAAGGAGCTGAAGCTCAACCAACCAACCAACTCTTTTTTTCAATAAGTAATGTTTCTCTGTCTCTTTCACTCTCTCTCTCTCACTTCTCACTGTTTCTCCTCCTTCCCCTTGGGCTGGACGGTAGAGCGACGGTCTCGCTTCATGCAGGTCGGCGTTCAATCCCCGACCGTCCACCAAGTGGTTGGGCACCATTCCTTTCCTCTCCCCGTCCCATCCTAAAGCCTTATCCTGACCCCTTCCCAGTGCTATATAGTCGTAATGGCTTGCCGTTTTCCTCTGATAATTCTTTCTCTCCCTCTCACATATCTCATGCTACCCACACCTATTACCATTCCGCATCCCCCCCTCATCTTACCTCACTTTCTACCCCTCTAGAGCCGAGTCTACCCATCTACCCATCTACCGCTCAGTTTCAACAGACATTTTTGCCTACACTGAAACTGCAATAGTGTGATACAATCTATGAGAAAATGTTTAGAGCGGGGCGGTGGGATCGAATCCGTGTCCTGGGGTTGATACCGTGGACGGGGGTTTGAGTCCACCGCGGTGCTCCGAGGACCTGTCTGTCTCTCTCTCTCTCTGTCTCTCTCTCTGTCTCTGTGAAGTTGACCTTGACGACAAACAGGCAAATAAAGTTGTTCAACAATCGTGAATTAATTGTATGGGGAAAAATGTATGTATAGGGAAGTATATGGGAAAAAATGGGGGGGGGGGATTTGGGGAGGGGGGGTTTACGGAGGGGGGGGGGGATTAGGGGAGGGGGTGTACGGGGGGGGGTTTAGGTGTATGTATACGTGGTTAAAAATGTGAGTAGTGAGTGATTGTGGGAAAGGATAGAGAGAGAGAGAGAGAGAGAGAGAGAGAGAGAGAGAGAGAGAGAGAGAGAGAGAGAGAGAGAGAGAGAGAGAGAGAGAGAGAGAGAGAGAGAGAGAGAGAGAAGGGTATGAGACTGAAGAATAGGGAGAAAGAAAGGGGTGAATGGAGCAAGAAACTTGAAGAAAGAGAAGAAAAGACGAAAGAAGAGCAAAGATACGGCGAGAGAAAAGATAAAAAGGTGTTTGCGAAGAAGGGGAAAGGGAGGAGAGAGAATGAAATGGAAGAGAAGGGGGTGAAGAACAGATGACAAATGAGACATAGAGTAGTGAAGACAATGAGAAAGGTGCTACAATGCTCACATTTCCACCCCCCCCCCCCTCCCTCACCCCCATCAACACCTCCCCCCCTTCTCCTGAGAAAGGCCTTAAGACATTGTCCCCCTTCATTTATTTAAGAAGAGGAGGGGGGGGGGGGAGGGGAAGAGGGGTGAGTATACCCCTTTGGGACCTCCAGTCCCCCTACACCCCCCCTCACCCCCTTCTCTACACACCTCCTCCTCCCCCCCATACACCATCACTCATCCTTAACTTACACCTACTGAGTGTCAAGGTATATATATATATATATATATATATATATATATATATATATATATATATATATATATATATATATAAACACTACATATAAACATTACTTGAGAGTCTAAGACTGATCTTGGAAGTCAGTGTCAACTTGGGGAATAATTGATTACTGTCCGGGTAATTGTTGACTGGTTGTGTGTGTGTGTGTGTGTGTGGGTGTGTGTGTGTGTGTGTGTGTGTGTGTGTGTGTGTGTGTGTGTGTGTGTGTGTGTGTGTGTGTGTGTGTGGGTGTGTGTGTGTGTGGGTGTGTGTGTGTGTGTGTGTGTGTGTGTGTGTGTGTGTGTGTGTGTGTGTGTGTGTGTGTGTGTGTGTGTGTGGGTGTGTGTGTGTGGGTGTGTGTGTGTGTGTGTGTGTGTGTGTGTGTGTGTGTGTGTGTGTGTGGGTGTGTGTGTGTGTGTGGGTGTGTGTGTGTGTGTGTGTGTGTGTGTGTGTGTGTGTGTGTGTGTGTGTGTGTGGGTGTGTGTGTGTGTGTGTGTGTGTGTGTGTGTGTGTGTGTGTGTGTGGGTGTGTGTGTGTGTGTGTGTGTGTGTGTGTGTGTGTGTGTGTGTGTGTGTGTGTGTGTGTGGGTGTGTGTGTGTGTGTGTGTGTGTGTGTGTGTGTGTGTGTGTGTGTGTGTGTGTGTGTGGGTGTGTGTGTGTGTGTGTGTGTGTGTGTGTGTGTGTGTGTGTGTGTGTGTGTGTGTGTGTGTGTGTGTGGGTGTGTGTGTGTGTGTGTGGGTGTGGGTGAAGGATCAAGCTTTAGCTCTTGGACCCCCTGGTTTTATCCGTCTGCCGGTTGTATGTCATGCCACGATTCTTGGCCTATTTCCGAGTCGTAGATCGACTTTTAAAATTATGAATGGGGTGGGGGGGATGGGGGTGGAGGGATGGGGTGGGGGGGATGGGGGTGGAGGGATGGGGTGGGGGGAATGGGGGGGGTTTGCTTCCACAACCTGTTTCTTAAGTTCATTCCATTTTCCCACTATTCTTACGCCTAAGGAAAACTTTCTGTCTTCACTGTGAATATTTCCTTATATCTCACTCTGTCAATTCCTCTTAAGTACTTTTGTATGTCTGAAAAATTGTCAAGGGGAAGGGGTGTCAGTCCGGGTCGGCCCAAGTGCCATGCTTTAAGAAATATTAAGAAATCATGAATGATTTTATCTCTTCGATTTTCATGGTCCGAAATCAAATCAGGGGTTGTGGAAACCGTAGAGTTTTGAATCTAACTCTTGGTACTAACCAAATGCAGATGTACCTAATGTATTATTAAAACAAAAAAACTAACCATCCTGTGTGATGGGAATTTTTTTTAGCACCACGTAGCTAGCTTTTTGACACACACTGTACTCCCCTTCTTATAGTCTATTGCAGCTCAGCAAATGCAAATGTATCTAAATGTGCTAATAATAAAAACATTACGCCCTTTGTTTAAAATTGTAATATACATCTTTACAAATATTTTAGATTAGATTAGGTTATGTTAGGTTAGGTTAGATTAGATTAGGTTAAGTTAGGTTAGGTTATGTTGGAAGTGTTTCTGAATATGGCAACTGAAATAAAGTACCTGTGTACAATTATTTATATTTATTAAATAAATCGATTCTTGGGCTGTATATTACAAATATAAGGTTTGGGTCTTGGAGAGAGAGAGAGAGAGGAGATGAGTAAAGAAGAGGGAAAGAGAGGGGAGGAGAAATGTGGAGAGGGGAGAAAGGACATAGATTAGGAGAGAGGGTAAAGAGGGAAGAAGAGGGATGTAGAGTGATGCTGGGGGAGAGGGGAGAAGTGAATGGGAGAGAGCAGAAGGGAGATGGGATAGAGGTAGATTGGGAGAAAGGAGTGAGAGAGGGAGAGAAAGGTCAGGAAAAGGGAGAGACCCTGGTGCATACAACTGTCTACCCCAGACCTATGTATGAGGTTGGACGCCAGAGACTGGACGCCGGCCTCAGCCAACTTTTCAGGGTGAATGGTCTGGTGTATAGGACGGTCATAGGCAAATTGTCGTCGTCGCGCCAGTGCCACACTTTAAGAAATATCAGCTACTATACCCCTATGACTCTTATTCCGCATCCCCACCCATGAGAATTTATAGGTCTGAAATTAAATCGTGGTTGCTTTTTCCGTAGAGTTTCACATGTTTTTTCTATCATTTCCCAGGCATGGTTTATGGGATTACGGCCTTAGTTTAAATGGCAGGAAATTTCTGTCGATTTTCCTGAGATATGTGAATAATAGTGTTTATTTCTTTGTATAAAAAAAAATGTGTTTTGAATTTTGTTTTTCGAACAAATTCTTGTAGAAGCAGCTGACAGCCGGTGGCAAAAATCGTCGTCGTGGGGGTCTGAATGCAACCGCTGGCACGCTGTCCCCCTTCTGAAATCTGACACAACCCCCCAACCAACCTATGTTCATCCCAAACCCCAGTCTGTTCCCCCTGACAATTTGAGTGAGACTAGCCCTGGGCGTCTGGCTTCCCTCTTTAGACAGACAAGACATACTCTTATAGTACAGATATATATATATATATATATATATATATATATATATATATATATATATATATATATATATATATATATATAATATTTCAGGTATAACTAAGACGAGAGATAGAATGAGAAATATTGGCAAAGAAGAGAATTTTCAGAATCGTGAGAAACTGAGAATTACTGATGCAAAGGGGCCAGAGATGAGAACACTTTTCTTATATAAGTTATAAGCTTCTGTGGAGTTAGCTGTGGAGTGGGGCTGTGTGGAGGTGGCTGTGGAGTGGGGCTGTGTGGAGGTGGCTGTGGAGTGGGGCTATGTGGAGGTGGCTGTGTGATCTCTAAGCCTGAGTGACAATTCTTATTTTTCTCATTTGCTTCCTTTCTACCCTTTCTTTAGCTTAACCTTTTGTGCTTACTTCATAATTATCACTGTATGGTATCTTATGTATTCTCTTTTGCCGATATTCTCTCTCTCTCCTTCCCTCTCTCTCTCTCTCTCTCTCTCTCTCTCTCTCTCTCTCTCTCTCTCTCTCTCTCTCTCTCTCTCTCTCTCTCTCTCTCTCTCTCTCTCTCTCTCTCTCTCCCACGACGATGACTAGCCGGAATGCATTAATTAGCGTAAGATGCGAAGGGAGAGAGGGGGGGGAAGGGAGGGATAGCGAACGTCTAGAACGACGTCTCACGACGTCTCACACGTGTATAATAGATCAGGGTCACCTCTCCTGTCTGTTCCCACCTCACCAGCCCTTAACATTATTTATTTCTACATGTGTCACTCCTGTGCGTGCTCCCCCCCCCTTTCCCCCTCTCCCCCCATCCCGTCTTCCCTCCCCCCCCTTCCACACCCCCTCCCATAACCCCCTCCCCCCTTCCTTGTAAACATATCTTAAGATGTCAACGTTGTTCCTTGGGTCGTTTGACGATGCTGTCTGCTGGTTCTCTCCCTTCCCATCCCCCCCTTTCCCATCTCCTCCTCTCACCCCCTCTCCTTCCTCTCTCTCTCTCTCTCTCTCTCTCTCCCAGCCTGGCACTCCTTGATATTATTTCCTTGGCTATTTCCTCTCCAAAGTGGCACCTCTTGGCGCTGCCTCTGCAAACGTGTTGGTCTGAAGGGCCACTCCTGCTTCTTGGGAGCCCTCGTTCGAGGCCCTCTTACAGCGTTCTTGGCCCTCCTTGGCACCTGCCCTCTCCCTCTCTTCCCTTCTACCTGTCAACCCCCTTTTTTTGTAAATAGTTGTTGGATGTTGGTCTCATGGCACTCTATTATGCTTTTTCCCCCTATTCTTCATGCCCGTTTTCCCCCTTTTTTTCCTCCTATTATGGCCCTATTATAATCTCTTATTAAGCAATATTATAATCTCTTATTATACCCCTATTATAATCTCTTATTATGCCCTTATTATAATCTCTTATTATGCCCTTATTATAATCTCTTATTATGCCCCTATTATAATTTGTTATGCCCCTTTTATAATATCTTATTATGCCCCTATTATAATTTGTTATGCCCCTTTTATAATCTCTTATTATGCCCTTATTATAATCTCTTATTATGCCCCTATTATAATCTCTTATTATAATCTCTTATTATACCCCTATTATAATCTCTTATTATGCCCCTATTATAATCTCTTATTATGCCCCTATTATAATCTCTTATTATGCCCCTATTATAATCTGCTATTATGCCCCTATTATAATCTCCTATTAAGCCCCTATTATAATCTCTTATTATAATCTCTTATTATACCCCTATTATAATCTCTTATTATGCCCCTATTATAATCTCTTATTATGCCCCTATTATAATCTCCTATTAAGCCCTTATTATAATCTCCTATTAAGCCCCTATTATAATCTCCTATTAAGCCCCTATTATAATCTCCTATTAAGCCCCTATTATAATCTCCTATTAAGCCCCCTGCTTTATAGTATACTCCCCCATTCCCCCCATATTATGCCCTGCCTCATATTATACCACCATTATGTTATTTGACATTATATTTGTTTTATAATTTCACCCCCCCCATATTGACCAAACTTCCTTCCTGAAGGGCTATTGGTGACCTAACCTAACCTAACCTAACCTAACCTAACCTAACCTAACCTAACCTTCCTGAAGGGCTATTGGTGACCTAACCTAACCTAACCTAACCTAACCTAACCTAACCTAACCTAACCTTCCTGAAGGGCTATTGGTAACCTAACCTAACCTAACCTAACCTAACCTAACCTTCCTGAAGGGCTATTGGTGATATTTGAGCTCACGTAACTCTGTTTCTCTTTCTATCGACTGTGCTACAAAATGGTCAAAAGAATTGCAACCGGGAAAACGTCCCGATTTATTAATGGATCCTGCAGTCTCTCCGAGACGCAAAGTCGATTAAGGTAGCGTCTGGGATGCTCTCGGACGTAGGTTCGAATCCTCGTCACGGCCCTTGTGGATTTGATCATTGAAATATTTGTAATGGGCTGTAATTTTTTGGACTTTTTTTTTACTGGTTTACTTATAAAAGCTTATTAAGAGGATTACTGTATATATATATATATATATATATATATATATATATATATATATATATATATATATATATATATATATATATATATATATATGCAATATGGGGGGCCAATGGATAGCTGAGTGGACAGCGCTCGGGATTCGTAATCCGAGGGTACGGGGTTCGATCCCCGGCAATGGCGGAAACAAATGGACAGAGTTTCTTTCACCCTGTTGCCCCTATTCACCTAGCAGTAAATAGGTACCTGGGAGTTAGACAGCTGCTACGGAGCTTCACCTTGGGGGATATATGTATGATAGAGAGGAAAAAATACATGTAGTAGACATGTCAGAGAGATTGGGAGTCAGTACAATAGACAAACTGATGGTTAGAAAGGCGGGGTCCAAGAGCTCGATCCCGCAGGTTCATTATTGTCAGGAAATGTAATCCTTCCCGACAACTTCTCCGGTAACGGAAGCTTTATGTAGATATAATGGCTTTAGTCCTGTCAACTGTCAACTGTCACCTGTCACCTCTGTCAATCATCTTTGGTCCTATCAACTGTCAACTCTGTCAACTCTCTCCTGTTTGTCCCGTACCCATCCTGTGAGTGGTATAGTGGGTCCCGTACCCATCCTGTGAGTGGTATAGTGGGTCCCGTACCCATCCTGTGAGTGGCATAGTGGGTCCCGTACCCATCCTGTGAGTGATATAGTGAGTCCCGTACCCATCCTGTGAGTGGTATAGTGGGTCCCGTACCCATCCTGTGAGTGGTATAGTGGGTCCCGTACCCATCCTGTGAGTGGCATAGTGGGTCCCGTACCCATCCTGTGAGTGGCATAGTGGGTCCCGTACCCATCCTGTGAGTGATATAGTGGGTCCCGTACCCATCCTGTGAGTGGCATAGTGGGTCCCGTACCCATCCTGTGAGTGGTATAGTGGGTCCCGTACCCATCCTGTGAGTGGTATAGTGGGTCCCGTACCCATCCTGTGAGTGATATAGTGAGTCCCGTACCCATCCTGTGAGTGATATAGTGGGTCCCGTACCCATCCTGTGAGTGGTATAGTGGGTCCCGTACCCATCCTGTGAGTGGTATAGTGGGTCCCGTACCCATCCTGTGAGTGGTATAGTGGGTCCCGTACCCATCCTGTGAGTGGTATAGTGGGTCCCGTACCCATCCTGTGAGTGGTATAGTGGGTCCCGTACCCATCCTGTGAGTGGCATAGTGGGTCCCGTACCCATCCTGTGAGTGATATAGTGGGCCCCGTACCCATCCTGTGAGTGGCATAGTGGGTCCCGTACCCATCCTGTGAGTGATATAGTGGGTCCCGTACCCATCCTGTGAGTGTTATAGTGGGTCCCGTACCCATCCTGTGAGTGATATAGTGGGTCCCGTACCCATCCTGTGAGTGGTATAGTGGGTCCCGTACCCATCCTGTGAGTGGTATAGTGGGTCCCGTACCCATCCTGTGAGTGGCATAGTGGGTCCCGTACCCATCCTGTGAGTGGTATAGTGGGTCCCGTACCCATCCTGTGAGTGGTATAGTGGGTCCCGTACCCATCCTGTGAGTGGTATAGTGGGTCCCGTACCCATCCTGTGAGTGGCATAGTGGGTCCCGTACCCATCCTGTGAGTGGTATAGTGGGTCCCGTACCCATCCTGTGAGTGATATAGTGGGTCCCGTACCCATCCTGTGAGTGGCATAGTGGGTCCCGTACCCATCCTGTGAGTGGTATAGTGGGTCCCGTACCCATCCTGTGAGTGATATAGTGGGTCCCGTACCCATCCTGTGAGTGGCATAGTGGGTCCCGTACCCATCCTGTGAGTGGTATAGTGGGTCCCGTACCCATCCTGTGAGTGGTATAGTGGGTCCCGTACCCATCCTGTGAGTGATATAGTGAGTCCCGTACCCATCCTGTGAGTGATATAGTGGGCCCCGTACCCATCCTGTGAGTGGCATAGTGGGTCCCGTACCCATCCTGTGAGTGATATAGTGGGTCCCGTACCCATCCTGTGAGTGATATAGTGGGTCCCGTACCCATCCTGTGAGTGATATAGTGGGTCCCGTACCCATCCTGTGAGTGATATAGTGGGTCCCGTACCCATCCTGTGAGTGATATAGTGGGTCCCGTACCCATCCTGTGAGTGGTATAGTGGGTCCCGTACCCATCCTGTGATTGAAGGGGACGCAAGTCTAACCTCATCCTCCAAAAAACCGAGTATTAGCAATAGGAAATTTTCACTCTGCTTTTTCCGTTCCAGGGGGGAGGGGGGGGATTATGGAAGGGAGGGGGAAGAGGATGAGAAGGGGATTGTGGGTATGATAGGGAGGGAAAAGGGAAAGGGGAGGAAAGGGAGAGGGGGGGGGAGATAGAATGGAATGCGCTTACCTATGGGTACCTTTAACATATGTGTGTGTGTGTGTGTTTGCAACAAGAGGATTCCGTTCTGTAGCTGCATACTGTAAGAACTGGTCTGACGTAGGTTTTCGTATATTAATTGATTTAATTTAATTTAAATAAATTTAACGCAAGATGCTGACGTTATCCAAACTGTGTGAGCTATTTTGTGTTCGTTTGACGATATCTCTACAGCCGTTATCTTTCATTCCCGTAGTTTGCATTTGCTGGGATTGAGCTCTAGTAGCCAGCTATCTCCTCATTTTGTTTAGGCTTCTCCCGTACCAGCTTACAGCACTCATCCGCATTTTTCTCACTGGATTTGCATAGTTTGCGAATAATGACGTTCAGGAATTATAGCCGAATCCTTTCCTCATAACAGGAACCGGTCATAAGGTACGAAATACGAACGTCACATATTTCTGCTTCCTTTTCAACGCTTTATATATATATATATATATATATATATATATATATATATATATATATATATATATATATATATAAGTCTGCTTATTTCTTACAAGGACTTTCTAGCAGTCATGGAAATTGCAGCGATAAGACCAGAATCTCAGCCTGGAGGGATCAGCCTATATATATATATGTATATATATATATATATATATATATATATATATATATATATATTTATATATATATATATATATATATATATATATATATATATATATATATATATATATATATATATATATATATATATATATATATAATATGCGAACAAGCCTGAACGGTCGTGTTGGTCGAGTGGTTAAGGGATCCTGTACATCAGATGCATTGCTTCTGGCAATATGGGTTCGAGTCACTTCTGGGGTGTGAGTTTTCAGTTTGATATATATATATATATAATATATAGCGAGAATGCGGATGAATGGGTACATGAGTGAGTGAATGAGTGGGTGAATGGGTGAGTGAATAAGTGAGAGTGTGTCTGCGTTTCAATGTTTTTTTTTGTTAAATATATTTGAAAGTGCTTTTATTTTTTCTACACCCGTGCGTGGATATAATCCGCGCACGGAGACTGTTAGTCGTAAAAAATTGGACTCTTCCGTTCCCCTCCATTGTAATTTGATTAAGTAGATGTTGCTTTTTCCATGCACAAAATTGCCTAGACGTCCAACAAGAATAATACAAAATACAACAAAATAAACGATATATATATATATATATATATATATATATATATATATATATATATATATATATATATATATATATATATATGCGAACAAGCCTGAATGGTCCCCAGGACTATATGCAACTGAAAATTCACATCCCAGAAGTGACTCGAACCCATATTGCCAGGAGCAACGCAACTGGTATGTACAGGACGTCTTAATCCACTTGACCATCACGACCGGACATAAGGAAGTGATAGCCGAAGCTATTTGAACCACTTCCCCACCGGCACTCGGATGGTAAAATATATATAATATATATATATATATAATATGTATATAAACCACACTTATGACTTGTGCTGGCGGAGACCGTCCCCAGAAAATCATTTTGTTAATTTGAATTTCAAATTCAAAAAGATCATTATTTTTGCTTTTGTTTTCATCTATAAAATAATGTTAGTAAATATATATATATTGGAATTGGGAGTATAATTATAAGCCGAGGTTAATTTAGGTATTTTGCTTCTGTTGCCAATTATTTTTTGCTATAGTACTTATTGTTGATTTTTTATTTTGTAACCTGCCTTCAGGCTAGGATCGTTCAAGCGGCGGCCGATTTTAACTTAGTAATAAAAAAAAATCTCAAATGTACACATATTAAACATTAAAACCTAATCACCCAACCTAACCAAACCTGACTATACAACCAGTTCTAATACATACTAATATTACTGTATTTCAGAAAATGACGATTTAGAATACACAATTCGTTAAAAATTGTTAAATACGAATTTGAAGTCGTTTTCTGTCCATGAGCCCAGGGATATGTTAGGTTCGGGCAACTTAATCCATCATTTTTGCGGTGACACGAGAGAACAAACTGGGCTGTGATTCGATCCAGGGAATGGGCGGCTTCAGAGCGAATACCGGTTCGAATCTCCCTCAGACTCAATTTATGTGAGTATATCCCTGCCTGCTTACAAGGGTCACCTCTCAACGCACTTAGAACTAACTCAAGTGTGTGTGAGAGAGCATGCACTTAACTCCTTTAGCGTCAGGAGGTTCGGAAGGTATGAGCGTGTTTAATTAAGACGAACACAGGGGGGCGGACAGAGCCTGGAGTGTGCGGAAACCCTTAGGCACTGATCCTTCTCCTACGAAGTCCATAACTCATAATCTTGGCCCCCGGGGCGTCACACCCCCCGTGTTCTACGATAGCTGCAACACTCAATATTGCACAGATATGGGTGTCTGGCGGTTGGCTGCACAAGGGGGGCTGAGAGAGAGAGAGGGGGGTTATCTTGAGGTTATCTTGAGATGATTTCGGGGCTTTTTAGTGTCCCCCGCGGCCCGGTCCTCGACCAGGCCTCCACCCCCCAGGAAGCAGCCCGTGACAGCTGACTAACACCCAGGTACCTATTTTACTGCTAGGTAACAGGGGCATAGGGTGGTTATCTTGAGATGATTTCGGGGCTTTTTAGTGTCCCCCGCGGCCCGGTCCTCGACCAGGCCTCCACCCCCCAGGAAGCAGCCCGTGACAGCTGACTAACACCCAGGTACCTATTTTACTGCTAGGTAACAGGGGCATAGGGTGAAAGAAACTCTGCCCAATGTTTCTCGCCGGCACCTGGGATCGAACCCAGGACCACAGGATCACAAGTCCAGCGTGCTGTCCGCTCGGCTGGTCGGCTCCCAAGTAACGGATAGTAACGGATAGTAACGGATAGTAACGGTAATGGTAGTAACGGATCTACCGTTATTCAAACTACCGATAGTTTGCCTCTTAGGAAAGTCTCAAGTCTTTGTATTCAGTGTTAACTAGCTTATCTTATCTTCACATTAATGGCCCCCAGCTAGTTGTGTAATCAGCAGTGCCCCCCTAATCAGGAGCCGGTCGGCCGAGCGGACAGCACGCTGGACTTATGATCCTGTGGTCCTGGGTTCGATCCCAGGCGCCGGCGAGAAACATTGGGCAGAGTTTCTTTCACCCTATGCCCCTGTTACCTAGCAGTAAAATAGGTACCTGGGTGTTAGTCAACTGTCACGGGCTGCTTCCTGGGGGTGGAGGCCTTGTCGAGGACCGGGCCGCGGGGACACTAAAGCCCCGAAATCATCTCAAGATAACCTCAAGATAGTTACACCATTTTTAATACACCGCTAAGCCTCTCGGTTGCTGAATGGTCTACGCTGTCGGTTTGCAACCGAAAAAGTTCCCCCCCCCCCCCCCTCCCTCCTCCCCTTCCCCCGGTTCGATTACCGCGCTATTACGTAATTTGGACACGTTGTCATTCACCTGATGCCTCTGTCCACCTAGCAGTATAAATAGATATCTAGGGAACTGTTTAAATGATGAGAAATTATTTGATTAGATCAAACAATTGGTTTTAAACAAGCTTTACTCTATGTGAAGGGGGACCAGTTATCCCCCTCTCACTATACGCCCTTCCTTTCCCCTTCTCTCTGTCTCATGTGTTCCCATCTCTTTCTCTCTCTTCCGTCTCTTCTCTTTTATCTCTATCTCTCCTATGTATCATTTTTCGTCTTCTGTACATCCGTTTTAAAAAAAAATTTCTCCCGCCTTTGTTTTTCTTGTCTTCGTCTCTCTTTCGTTCTTTCCTGTTCCTTTCTTTTATCTCTCACCCTTCCCTCTACCATCCCAGCCTCTCCCAAGATCCCAAGATCCCTAGATCCCAAGGCTGCGCATCGCACCTTGTGCTTGGCTCGGCCGCCATCCATTACTGAGAGGCATTATAAGATCCCCGCCTGTGGGCGTGAGGAGTGGGCATGGATGCATTTCTCATGGGTCTGTCTTTCCCCTCACACCATCCTCCTTGTCCCCTCTATAATGAAGCGTGAGACAGACCCCCTCGGACGCCTTCCCCCCCCTCTGGGGCTCGAACCCACATGCCCTCACAACGCCTCCATACTGCAACCCCAACAAACCTGATTTTCCTGTGTATTATTACGTTCTGTCTCTCTCTCTCTCTCTCTCTCACTCCCCTCACTCTCCTTCCTCCTCCTATCCCCTCTATCTCTCACACCCCCCAACCCATCCATCCATCCCCCTTTCTATCCTAGGCTAGGAAACACAGAAGGAAAATAATTATTCTTCTCTTTCTCTCTGAGTTTCTCTTTCTCTCGTCATCTCGCGAAATGGATTTTTTTTCGGGTCCATTTTTTTCCATTTCTCTTGGTTCGCTTTGTTGTATTTGATGCTATTTTGTTTTTGCGTATCGAATATATCCTCTTTGCGCCTTCTGGTCTTCAGGGGGGGGGGGTCTGTTTGGTAGTCTTTGTCTGTTTGTCTGTTAATAGGCTGTTGAGGAAATAAAGATACTAGCGAGGAAATATATATAGATATTAACGAGGAGATGCAGATACTTACGAGGAGATCAAAATGATGAACAGGGGACAAAGATATACTGACAAGGCGATACGGATACTGATGAGGAGATTAAGATAGTGAAAAAAAAGATAAAGATACTGTCGAGGGGATAAAGATACTGAAAAGATATGAAGATACGGTCGAAATAAAGATAATAACGAGGTGATCAAGATAATGAGATGAAGATGCTGACCAGATAAAGATATTGACCAGAAGATAAAGATAGTGACAAAAATGAAGATGCTGATGAGGGAGATAAAGATACCAAACTAGATAACGATACTGACAAGACGTTAAAAGCTACTTACGGGGAGATGAGGATGCTGCGTAGAGAGATACGATGCCCTTTCCCTTTCATCTCTACTAACTAATACCCAACACACTCTCTTCAAATTCGTATTTACTGCTTGAGTTACGGGAAAAAAGAGGAATTCAATTCCTTCCGATATGGAATTCAATTCCTTCCGATATGGAATTCAATTCCTTCCGATATGGAATTCAATTCCTTCCGATATGGAATTCAATTCCTTCCGATATGGAATTCAATTCCTTCCGATATGGAATTCAATTCCTTCCGATATGGTATTCAATTCCTTCCAATATGGAATTCAATTCCTTCCGATATGGTATTCAATTCCTTCCGATATGGAATTCAATTCCTTCCGATATGGTATTCAATTCCTTCCGATATGGAATTCAATTCCTTCCGATATGGAATTCAATTCCTTCCGATATGGAATTCAATTCCTTCCGATATGGAATTCAATTCCTTCCGATATGGAATTCAATTCCTTCCGATATGGAATTCAATTCCTTCCGATATGGAATTCAATTCCTTCCGATATGGAATTCAATTCCTTCCGATATGGAATTCAATTCCTTCCGATATGGAATTCAATTCCTTCCGATATGGAATTCAATTCCTTCCGATATGGAATTCAATTCCTTCCGATATGGTATTCAATTCCTTCCGATATGGAATTCAATTCCTTCCGATATGGAATTCAATTCCTTCCGATATGGAATTCAATTCCTTCCGATATGGAATTCAATTCCTTCCGATATGGAATTCAATTCCTTCCGATATGGAATTCAATTCCTTCCGATATGGAATTCAATTCTTTCCGATATGGAATTCAATTCCTTCCGATATGGAATTCAATTCCTTCCGATATGGAATTCAATTCCTTCCGATATGGAATTCAATTCCTTCCGATATGGAATTCAATTCCTTCCGATATGGAATTCAATTCCTTCCGATATGGAATTCAATTCCTTCCGATATGGAATTCAATTCCTTCCGATATGGAATTCAATTCCTTCCGATATGGAATTCAATTCCTTCCGATATGGAATTCAATTCCTTCCGATATGGAATTCAATTCCTTCCGATATGGAATTCAATTCCTTCCGATATGGAATTCAATTCCTTCCGATATGGAATTCAATTCCTTCCGATATGGAATTCAATTCCTTCCGATATGGAATTCAATTCCTTCCGATATGGAATTCAATTCCTTCCGATATGGAATTCAATTCCTTCCGATATGGAATTCAATTCCTTCCGATATGGAATTCAATTCCTTCCGATATGGTATTCAATTCCTTCCGATATGGAATTCAATTCCTTCCGATATGGAATTCAATTCCTTCCGATATGGAATTCAATTCCTTCCGATATGGTATTCAATTCCTTCCGATATGGAATTCAATTCCTTCCGATATGGTATTCAATTCCTTCCGATATGGAATTCAATTCCTTCCGATATGGTATTCAATTCCTTCCGATATGGAATTCAATTCCTTCCGATATGGTATTCAATTCCTTCCGATATGGAATTCAATTCCTTCCGATATGGAATTCAATTTCTTCCGATATGGAATTCAATTCCTTCCGATATGGTATTCAATTCCTTCCGATATGGAATTCAATTCCTTCCAATATGGAATTCAATTCCTTCCGATATGGAATTCAATTCCTTCCGATATGGAATTCAATTCCTTCCGATATGGAATTCAATTCCCGTTTACTCTCCCCAATTCTCTTGTTTTTGCCGTTTCGGTTAAATAGTAGATCGCTTATAGCACCGATCTAGCGTGTCCGGATAAGATAATGAAATGTTGTGCGGCCGAAAAAATTGGGGGGGGGGGGGGGGAGGGAACTATAGGTTATTCAGATCGCTTCAGCATCGTTCGCATCAACCGGTTTTCGTTGTATCCAAGCCTCGATTTTACGAAATGCAGCGAAATCTTGTTTACGTTAATAATAATAATTAATAATAATAATAATTAATAAAAATAATAATTATTAATAATACTAATAATAATAATATATTATAGAGGATCTAATTGCTATATTTACATACTTGTATCTGGTATTTATATTTTGAATTAGAAATGCGAATGGAACATATAAGCTTATATCGGATAATTTAAGGGGGATATAGTGAGATTATATATATATATACTCCGCGTCTCGGTGTGTATACGGTGTATATACAGTGTGTGTATATATATGGTGTGGGTATACTTTAGCCTCAGCTATGTTCAAAGCTAAGCAATAGTTGTTGATTGGACTTCAAGGTGTTGTGGTGGCCTTAATACCTCGTAAACCAATCACCAAACCAAGCACAGCCCCGCTCCTGTGCCAGGTAAGTCCACTACGGGCTCACCATAGCCCGTGCTACTTGGAACTTTTGTTCTGAGTAGCTGAATCAAAAACTACTACCAAACCAAGCCTCCGCTCTTCTTTCCGTGTCCACACACGCACACACACACACACACGCACACACACACACACACACACACACACACACACACACACACACACACACACACACACACACACACACACACACACGCACACACACACACACACGCACACACACACACACACACACACACGCACACACACACACACACACACACACACACACACACACACACACACACACACACACACACACACACACACACACACACACACACACACGCAATATTAACTGAAATCTACGAAAAACGACAAAGTAGAATTACTGAAACCAACAGCTTCATACCCGAAGGCTAAGAAGGCGGGGTCCAGGAGCTAACAGCTCGACGATCCTGGAGGCACAAATTTTAAATAAACACCCCATTCATATCCCCCCCCCTCTCCTCTCTCTCCCCATTACCCCCCCCCCCCACCCCACAAATCCTCCCCCCCCTTCCCCCCATCCCAGAGAAGCTGTATACACTGTTTCAGTGTCTTAACCTCTTCAGTAGAATGTACTGTGCCTTTTCACCCTCTGACTGTGTTGCCACTCTTCACCACTCGCCCCTCTTCCCTTTGTCCTCCACGTCAATTTCTGGGGGTTTATATTCGATGGGGGGGGAGGTGACCCCTTTTATTATCCAGTTCTCGGTATTCCAAGCAAATCACTTCTGTCATTTATATGACGAGAGAGAGAGAGAGAGAGAGAGAGAGAGAGACAGAGAGAGAGAGAGAGAGAGACAGAGACTGACGAAAAACTCTCAGTTTGTCGACATTATCGACGCGAGAATATGGCCCAGTCCGCTGACTAATCATCTTGTATCTGGGGCCAAAATCCCCCCGTCTCCAAACCCATATCTGTTTCCAGCGCCCCCCTCTCCCTCACCTTAGACTTATCACATCATGTCTGTGACGAAAATCCCCCCCCCCTGGACTTAACATGTCTTCTCTATCTCCAGTCTCTTGGAACATATCATATCCTCGTCCCCAACCCCCAGACATTCTCCAGGACTTAGCATGACTCAAGTCACCGGTCGAAATTGCTTTTTTTTTCTCTCTCTCTCTCTCTCTCTCTTGTGCGTGCGTGGACAGATGTACTCTGTTATATTGAATGGTCGCCGGTTCGAGCGCACAATATAGTGTTCTGTGATCTCAGTCTGATTATAACTTCCACGAATTCTTTATGCTGTTATCATGACTGTAATTTCGTGTTTATCGCGTCGCTTGGCTTTAAGGCGGGGGTCATGTGTGTGTGTGTGAGATGCCGCGGCCAAATTTATACTCGGAATGAAAAATATTAATATCCGTAATAGAGCAAGATATATATTAATGTATTAATAGGTATTCCTGCCTGTTAGAATGATTTATGTGTAAATCGTCGCGAGAAGGTGAGTTTTATCCTACTGTTTAACGGTGTCGTTGCGGAAGTAGACTCCGTACGAAGGTTCCTGTTGTACTTAGAGGATACTTGGTTCCGTTCCGGCAAGTCCGGATACATGGTTCCGTTCCGGCAGGTTCGGATACATAGTTCCGTTCCGGCAGGTCCGGATACATGGTTCCGTTCTTGGTCAATCGGCCAGTGGAGCGAGGCTCCGTCCGGGGGATTATGTCTGAAAGCCTCTACGGCAGAATCCCGACTGGAGAAGCAACATGATATCGTGTACAGCTGACTGTACACGATATCATTGCTTCTCTAAGCAACGATATCAAAGACCGGAGTCTAACGAAGAAACTTCCGTTCCGTTCCGGTCTTCCTTCCCTCCGTCTCTCTCTCTCTCTCTCTCTCTCTCTCTCTCTCTCTCTCTCTCTCTCTCTCTCTCTCTCTCTCTCTCTCTCTCTCTCTCTCTCTCTCTCTCTCTCTAAGAGGGAGGCGAGGGGCTATGCCAGGAATGGACCCATATAAGGGGAACCCGGGGATAAAGGGAGTAGTCACGCCAAACAGTGCGGCCGAACAGATTTCCAACAGCAATCTCTAATTCTAATGTGCGAATCGTTCGTAAACGACTTAGACGTATCGGTCAGGGTGTTGTAGGTGACGGAGCAGCATCCTCACTGCGAGCCACTAAAAAATAGTCCGATTGGAATTGTTCCAATCGGTTCTGAGACCCTAGGTTCGAGGGGGGGAAATGTGCATTGAAGTTCCGGAAGGAATTGGGCGACAAATCTGATTCGTGTTACAAAAGAGCAGAGAGAGAAAAGCTTCTTGTTCCAGCGCCTCAGTGTCACAGGAATTCGAGGTATTCAAGGTATTCGAATTCCTCGAATTCGAATACCTTGAATACCTCGAATTCGAATTCCTCGAATTCGAATACCTCGAACTGCAAGTCAATTCGAGGAATTGACCTCGAATATACGGTGTATATTATGCAATGCAATTCGAGGAATTGCAAATATTATGCAATTCGAGGAATTGACCTCGAATTGCAAGTCAATTCGAGGAATTGACTTGCGACAGTGATCGAATCTGTCTGTGATAATTATTAATCTATCCCATTGATATTTTTCATTTTGCTTGTAATGGTCGTGTTGTGTTAATGCCACATTTTGTAATCATGTACAATAAAGTTCCCTAGGCTACGGCTGGATGTCCAGCACAAAGAGAACCTCAGTTGTGCAGACCTGACAACAGTTTCATACCCCCAGATAGAGTCACCCTGCAGGCTTGGAGGGAAGATAGACAGGTTGTGTGGGACTACACGTGTGCATATACATTGACTGATACCTATCTACCGTGTAAGTGTGTATGTATGTATGTACCTAGAACCTGAGCTTGTAAAAACATCTTAATCACCTTCAGTGGTTAAGTGTTTAATGTCACACTAGTTTCTATAGAAGCTATCTTGCCCTGTCAAAGTAGGAGAGACATAGGTATATGTATATATATGTGGATATGTGTAGGTATATGTGTGAGTATTTGTATACAGGGTATGTGGAAGCGCGTCAGAATTGCATTTCACCTTTGTAAACGCACATTAATGACACTACAGACACCTCGAACACTGTTTATGTTGGACAAACGTAAATCTGTGTATTTATGTTCGTAGATTAGCTTAGCATTTTAAAAGCAACTCAAATCACTTTCTGTGATTAATTGTTCAATAAATCACTGAATTATATGTTTAACAGATCTCTATAACTGTCCATGGAGGACAGAAGAAAATGTATATATGCTGGTTAGCATTGTAAATGTCTGGCCACGTTTGTGGTAGAACAAAAAATTAAATTATCTTCCTTACAGCACAGATGAGGGCGGCGTGGCGGCCACCTTCAGGGAGACCCAGAAAACTAACAAGTACAGGGACCTAGAACACACAGAAATCACAATAGCGTGATGTATCAAATTAAAAAATCCACAAGGGCCGTGATGAGGATTCGAACCTACATCCGAGAAGATCCCTGATAGAGGAACTTATTGACAGAGCTCGGGTGCATGAGGGGGGAATCGTGTAAAAACCTGGTTTGTGTCTCGGAGAGGCTGCAGGATCCGTGGTAGGTCAAGTTGATTTCCCGGTTGCAATTCTTATACCATGTCGTAGCTCAGACGATTAAGGCATCGTCTGGGATCCTCTCGGACGTAGATTCGAACCCTCGTCACGGCCCTTGTGGATTTGTTCAAGGGACCTAGAACGTTGTTACAGGTTCCTGCCGAGAGGCTCTGAGACCCTATGGGCGCCTGGGGGTAAATATACACGTAAGTTCCTAAGGGAGATAGGGTGAAAAACTCATTGGGAAAACTAAAGACTCAAGCGAAGCCAGTTTCCGCGCTCCAGCGCCTCGATCCAGAGAGGAAATGCGTGCTGTATCATGGGTCCTCATATTACCTCATGATTCCCCCCTCATTATCCCATGAGGC
>NC_091215.1:22914879-22924879 GCF_040958095.1 Procambarus clarkii | reverse complement strand
CTAGTAGCCAGAACTCACTTCTCAGCCTACTATGCAAGGCCCGATTTGCCTATTAAGCCAAGTTTTCATGAATTAATGTTTTTTCGACTACCTATCCTACCTAACCTAACCTAACCTAACTTTTTCGGCTACCTAACCTAACCTCACCTATAAAGATAGGTTAGGTTAGGTTAGGTAGGGTTGGTTAGGTTCGGTCATATATCTACGTTAATTTTAACTCCAGTAAAACAAAATTGACCTCATACATAATGAAATGGGTAGCTTTATCATTTCATAAGAGAAAAATTAGAGAAAATATATTAATTCAGTAAAACTTGGCTTATTAGGCAAATCGGGCCTTGCATAGTAGGCTGAAAAGTGCGTTCTGGCTACTAGGTACGACATATATATATATATATATATATATATATATATATATATATATATATATATATATATATATATATATATATTATATATGTAGATGTATTATATATATCGATGTAGTTCCTGTTGTATGTTATCGCTGTATTTCCAATTGTATGTTATCGTTGTATTTCCTGTTGTATGTTATCGCTGTATTTCCTGTTGTATGTTATCGCTGTATTTCCTGTTGTATGTTATCGCTGTAGTTCCTATTGTATTATAAATCTGAAGTTCCTGAACTGCTTTACCAAACCCAATTACAATTAGATACTCCCATTTCCTGGGCAAATTTATTTTTGTAATATGTTGCATAATTTTGATTTTGAAATGTAGCAAATATATGCAAATTAAGTTGATTTAGATTGATGATTAATATGATTAAGATTAGCTTAATTGGCCCTCTCAGAACAGCGTCAATTTATTTTTTTGTTCATCAATTATTTCAAGTTGATTTAATCTGCTTTCAATTGACATGGTTCGATAGTAATTATTGAGGACCCATGTTAACTGTTCAATGACCTTCATGCCGAATGCAAGGTCATATATGTTATTTTTTTGACCCGCAGATGTTTGAAAGTTGTTGGTTATAGTTGATTAGAGTGGCTCAATTGGTCAATTAAACAGTTGCCTTAGTTGTTTTCAATGTTCAACCATCATTATTGAACTATTTGAACACTATGAAACAAGGGCCATTATAAAACTATAATGGACATTGTAATTAAAACATTAAACATCTATTTTGAACAATAAGGGACAATCTATAGTATAAGTGGAGTGTTCTAGAACTTTCTGTACTAAGTTCAGTTCACTAATGATGAAACATCCTGAAGCTCAGGTCAAAGGTCAAACTACTGACCTATTAGTAACCCGGGTGACCTATTTCAACTCCTAGGTGAAGAGGTGCATCAGGTTGAAAAAAGGGGGGAAATGTGTGTAACCACTTCTGTCCTGCATGGGGATCGAACCCGGGATCTACGATATTTTGTCGAGGACATAGACCCCTGAACTAAGCTGGTGGGGGGGGGGGGGGTTTAGGGGGGAAGGGGTGGCTTTTAAGCTTGGGCTGTCAAGGCCAGGGGGGGGGGATAAGGTCAGGCGATTTGACGATCTGTCAAGTGGATTTGGTCAATGTTTTTGATGGTCAAAGTAACTTTGATATTTCTTTGTTGTGTTTTGAAACGTACTTCATTTTATACCGCCTTGAGAGGTGTGTGTGTGTGTGTGTGTGTGTGTGTGTGTGTGTGTGCGTGCGTGCGTGCGTGTGCGTGTGTGTTCAGAACTAGAATTAACGGCCATTAACCTTCCCTCTCGATCACAATTTGAGCTCCTATCAACTTCAACCTTTATCATTAGTTGTCAAACAACCTTTTGCAACTGCAATTGGCAAGACCCCTTCTCCGATATGGCGATACTGGAGCACATACCCATTTCCACTTGAAGCACATCCCCCCCATCCCCCCATTCCCTTCCCCCCATCTCTTTATCTAGAAGCCCCCCCATCCCACTCCCTTCATTTCCTTGGAGCATGTGAAAGTTTTCATTCTTCTCCTTTCTTTCTCTCAGTCCTCTTTCTTTCTCTCTCTCTCTCTCTCGTCTGAACCACCTGGCTGGCTGTTAGACTTGGAGGCACCAGCTGTTTCTGAGGCAAGACTAATCTTTATCTTGCGTGACTTAGGGCTTCACGAACCACAGTATAAAGATCTGAATGGTCTCCCCTCTCTTTCTTCCCCTCTCTCTCTCTCTCTCTCTCTCTCTCTCTCTCTCTCTCTCTCTCTCTCTCTCTCTTCCCATTCTTTTCCTTTCCCTCCTTTTCAACCCAATTTAGAGATTTGCTTTCTTATCTTTAATCTGTTTATTAATTTCTCCTTTGTTTTCTCTCTCTCGTTTTCCCCCTTTTCGTTGGCTATATCTGTTATCTTGCTTCCCCTTTCTTTATACTTTCATGGGATATCTATTTTCTCCCCCCATTTATCCGTTACCACCTCTATTCTATCCCTCTTTTTTTTTTGGTTCAAGTTCTTGCCCTCTTTACCTGTGTCTTATTTCCCCTCTTTTTTCTAATACTTGAATCACTCTTTCCCCTTCTCAAGTACACTTGTTCTTCACCCTTTTCGTTTCCCCTTTATTCCCGTCCCCTCAGCCTCCTCTTTCGCTAGCGTAATTAAGAGTCCTGAAGTCCCCTTTCAAAGTCCTAAAGTTCCCCTCACTGACCTTTTTTATGGGGAAATTGGCCATCATTTTGCTCTAAGTGTTTGGGTAATTACGTTAATTTATTTTTATTATTGAGAAAATCAGTAGTTCTGATAAATTTATTAATCATTTATTAATCATTAATCATTAATCATTTCATTAATCATTAATCATTTATTTAAACAAAATGCATCTCAAATCTTTAAGATCTAGAACGTCAATAAAAGCTTCTAGAGGATCTAGAAACACTGCCAAAAAGGCAGATCTGAATTGAATATATTATTTGAAATATTCAATCTGCTTCTTCAGAGCTTCAGATTCCCCTCTTCTAACAGGTTCAAGATGTTTTAAACGCTCAAATATATTTTCATTTAGTGTACTCAACCAGTTAAAAGCTCAGATGTTTTTGCAGGGGATTGAAAGGCTCTTGTGAAGGATCAAGTACCTTAATGGATTGTTCAGGCGAGCTTTAAAAGGTTCGAACACGAACATTAACACACACGCACACACATACACACACACACACACACACACACACACACACACACACACGCGCGCGCACACACACACATATAGCCTCGGGGGTTGTGTGGATAGCGCCTGGGGGTCTGTAGTCCTAAGTATGGTCTGGGTTCGATTCCAGGCGCAGGCAGAAAGAAATGGCCAGAGTTTCTTTCACCCTGATGCGCTTCTTCACCTAGCAGTAATATATAGGTACCTGAGAGTTAGACAGCTGCTACGGGCTACTTCCTGTGTGTGTGTGTGTGTGTGTGTGTGTGTGTGTGTGTGTGTGTGTGTGTGTGTGTGTGTGTGTGTGTGTGTGTGTGTGTGTGTTAGAGAGAAATATATGTAGTAGACGTAGAGAAAAAAAATAGTTTGGATAAAAAGACCTAATAGCTCGATTCTGCAGGCACAACACACACACACACACACACACACACACACACACACACACACACACACACACACACACACACATACATACATACATACATACATACATACATACATACATACACACACCTTAGTGACAGCTAAAACATATTTTAAGATATCACAGTAACTTAAAAAATTCTTGCATATTTTTTCTTCCTATCTACTCAAAAGAAACGTCCTTACGTATTGAATCCTTAAAACGTCATTATAAAGCCGTACTACAACCCCTCTTTCACCACCAGCTGGATACACTTGAAATGCAAAAAGAAAATAGAGACCAATGTATATATATATATATATATATATATATATATATATATATATATATATATATATCCTTATGTTCACCTATTTACTGCTAGGTGAACAGTGACATCAGGGAGGGTGGGTGGAAGAAACTCTGCCTATTTGTTACCGTTACCGCCGGGGATCGATCCCCGGACCCAATGACTACGAATCCCGATCGGTGTCCCCTCAGCCGTCAGGCCCTCATTTTTCATCGATAAATCGTTCTTTTTCATCGATAAATCGTAAAGAATCACGATAGTAAACACTTAATTGGTTCTTTTTCGCTGGTGCAAATACGATATTTTAAATATTTTTGGATAGGCTTAGAGGAGAGGAAGTGGAGACGATAGAGATAATGGGAGAGGAGATAGAGATAGAGGAGAAGGGGAGACAATGAGGCTAAGAGGAGAAGAAGCATAGATGAGGGAAGGAGGGAGAAACGGACTTATGATAGGTGATGGAACGAGAAATAGAGATAAAAAAATATTAGAAGGATCGAGATTTAGAGAGATTTAGAGATTTAGAGAGAGAGAGAGAGAGAGAGAGAGAGAGAGAGAGAGAGAGAGAGAGAAAGAGAAAGAGAGAGAAAGAGAGAGAGAGAGAGAGAGAGAGAGAGAGAGAGAGAGAGAGAGAGAGAGAGAGAGAGAGAGAGAGAGAGAGAGAGAGAGAGAGAGAGAGAGAGAGAGAGAGAGAGAGAGAGAGAGAGAGAGAGATTTAGAGAGAGAGAGAGAGAGAGAGATTTAGAGAGAGAGAGAGAGAGAGAGAGAGAGAGAGAGAGAGAGAGAGAGAGAGAGAGAGAGATTTAGAGAGAGAGAGAGAGAGAGAGAGAGAGAGAGAGAGAGAGAGAGAGAGAGAGAGAGAGAGAGAGAGAGAGAGAGAGAGATTTAGAGAGAGAGAGAGAGAGAGAGAGAGAGAGAGAGAGAGAGAGAGAGAGAGAGAGAGAGAGAGAGAGAGAGAGAGAGAGAGAGAGAGAGAGACGACGGCTCACGGACAACCACAATAAAACGACAGTCAATCAGCCAAATTGTCAGCAAACAGAACATTTTGGGCATGATCCGGGTCCCCAAACACAGGTCACGCGAGATTGAATTCATCATTAGTGGCACGCGGTTCCTTAGGAGTCTGTCTGTCACCGCACGCGCGCGCACGAGCGGTTATGTAACCACCGCGCGCGCGCGCACACGAGCGATCAAGTCACCTTTCTCATTGGTGGAAAAAAACCCCGCCATTTTCTCCTGTCTATCTTCCCTGTATTCCCTATCTTCCCTACTTTCTGTTTACCTATATTACCCTCCTTCCCTTCATCCAGCTGAGTGGACAGCGATTCGGATTCGTAGTCCTGAGGTTCCGGGTTCGATCCCCGGTGGAGGCGGAGACAAATAGGCAAAAATGTTTCTTTCACCCTGATGCCCCTGTTACCTAGCAGTAAATAGGTACCTGGGAGTTAGACAGCTGCTATGGGCTGTTTCCTGGGGGTGGGGGTGGAGGCCTGGTCGAGGACCGGGCCGCAGGGACACTAAGCCCCGAAATCATCTCAAGATAATCTCAAGATAATCTCCCTCTGAGGCCTCATTCCTTGCAATCCCTCTTGAAATCCTCCTCTTGAAATCCTCCAATCCTTCTGAAGCCTCGTAATTCGCCCATCTCTATCTTCCTCCACCTCGTTTCTCCTCCTCTTCCTTCTTACTCTTCCTTCTCTCCTCTATCCCCCTCTTGTCTCCCTATTTTACTCCCTCCTTCACTAATTTCCCCTTTCTGAACGAGGGGAACGAGGCCTTCGCTAATCACCTGTAAGCGAGGGTCTGTTCATTTTAGCCCTGGGAGCTAAATTAGAATCTCGACTGCCCTATAATTTGTACCCTTAAGAAGGTAATTGTGTCGTATCACCCCAATTTCAAGTTATTCAACCCCCCTCTCCCCCTTCCCCCCCTCCTCCTCTATCCATCTATCCCCCCCCCCCTAACCCAGCTCTCTCTCTCTCTATTCCTGTGTCACCCTCTGAGTTGTAAGGGTGGAGATTGAAAGGGACGGCCTTGATGGAACCCCAGAGATGGTTGAAGGGGGTGAGGGGGTGGGGATAGATGATGGTGGGGGGAAAGGGGGAAAATGGGTGATTGGGGTAGTTGTGGTGATACTAAATAGGTAGGAGAGAGGGGGAGGGGAGGGAGGATCTAGGAGGAAAGGGGTCCCCCCCCCCCAAGTTATCAGAAATGGGCTGATTGTGATGGCATGTGAATTGACTGGTTGTGAAAGCCACGATTTGTGATAGATTGTGAATTGATTAGATTGTGAAAGCTCGGCCTTCTTGCCTAAACTCTTGAATTTATTTATTGTTTTCTATCATAGAGCTGTGAAAGAAAGCCTTTTCTTTTATCTTTTCGTGTAAGAATAAGAATTTTTTGTCTTTGAATTTGTCTTTGAATTTGTCTTTGAATTTGTCTTACAGCTCGGGGGGGGGGGGGGGATGATGATGAATTGTGGGTGAAATTTTTTTTGTTTTCTTTCATTCGTAAGCAATGAAAGAAGGGGATGGGGGGGGAAGGTTGTTAATTGGCTGAATTAGCGAACATTCGTCCAGTGGTCACTTCTTGAAGTTCATAACTGAAGGAGAGAACACGTGGGGGGGGGGGGGGAGAAGAGGCGCAATTTAGAATTCTTTGAAAGGTGGGAGTGTGTATTCACCTAGTTGTATTCATCTAGTTGTGCTTTCGGGGGTTGAGTTCTGCTCTTTCGGGCCGCCTCTCAACTGTCAATCAACTGTAACTACTGTTCTCCCCCCCCCCACACACATCCCGGGGAAGCAGCTCCGTAACAGCTGTCTAACTCCCAGGTACCTATTTACTGCTAGGTAACAGGGGGCATCAGGGTGAAAGAAAGTCTGCCTATTTGTCTCTGCCGGCGCTGGAAATCGAATCCGGGCCACAGGACTACGAGTCCCGCGCGCTGTCCACTCAGCTACCAGACCCCTATGTGTGTGTGTGTGTGTGTGTGTGTGTGTGTGTGTGTGTGTGTGTGTGTGTGTGTGTGTGTGTGTGTGTGTATGTATGTGTGTATGTATGTGTGTGTGTGTGTGTGTGTGTGTGTGTGTGTGTGTGTGTGTGTGTGTGTGTGTGTGTGTGTGTGTGTGTGTGTGTGTGTGTGTGGGTGTGTGTGTGTGTGTGCGTGCGTGCGTGCGTGTGCGCGTGCACAGTCGTGTCATGCCCCAACTGTATAAACCTGTGCTTGAGAATTTCAATTTCACAGTCAAATGAGCATGAACCAGCCTTGCTGCGGCCTAACAGTCCAATATACGACGTATCAAGGACAACACCTCTTTCTCAGCTCCACATACGTCTTCTCTTCCATTCCCCTTCCTCTTTTCTCTCTCTCTCTCTCTCTCTCTCTCTCTCTCTCTCTCTCTCTCTCTCTCTCTCTCTGTTTTTCGTAAGGATCTTGATGGTTATTTTTGTTTCCTAGGAGAGAGAGAGAGAGAGAGAGAGAGAGAGAGAGAGAGAGAGAGAGAGAGAGAGAGAGAGAGAGAGAGAAACAGAAAGGGAGAGAGATAGAGAGATATACAGACTGACAGATAGCCACAAAGATAGCTAGAGAAACAGATATAATACGAGAGACATAATACAAATGAGTTAGTAAATCCACTTTATTCCTTGTCAACCACCACCACCACCAACCACCACCATCAACGACCACCACCAACCACAACCAACCACCACCACCACCATCAAACAACCCCTCGAGCTTACAAAATGGCGACCAGCCCGGAGCCGATCTTTCCCCTATACTCAACCCGCTTCAAACACCGTCTCTGATTGGTCGACCCCTCGACCAATTACGCTGCTCATTACAACCCGAAGTGGAACAACCCCCATGATCGATTTTGTTGTCATAATTGCATCCCCACAGTTGTGAATCCGTCGGCTGTACATCCTAGTGACGTTGGTTGAACGTTGAATTCTACGTTAACTGAACGTCAATTCAACGTTATTCTTCGATATTGTGTCCTATTAAAGGGGGGGGGGGAGGTGTTCTGAACGTGTTCCGAACGCTTTTAACCGACTGGAGACGATTGGGTTTGTTGCGTGTAATGATTTACAATGTTTTGAGGGATAAAGATTGGTTTATTTGTTGTTTTTGTCTTTGCTAACTGTTGCTTTAATCCCAATCAGCCGAATCCTTATCCTTATTTCCTTCCAAGTGCTTGGCGCTTTCTCCTGATAGATCCCTTCCCTTCGTTATCACTATTATTATTAAAAAACTTACTACAATAAAGTAGTTCTTTATTGAAGGTGAAGGAATGACCCAATACAGTAGTAATTGTATTATTAAATGTATTTTTTGGCGGATACAACTACATTCTTTATCAAGGTGGTGTTAAGAATGGGCTATACATTCTTGATTGATTGATTGATTGATTGATGAAGCCATCTAAGAGGGGTGGCACGGGCATGAATAGCCCCGTAAGAGGTGGCACGGGTATGAATAGCCCCGTAACTGATGAACTGGTTTCTGTGAGCTCTGGGTATCGCCTTCTGAACCCCAGAAGGTTCTCTGTGCTCATATGAATGAATAAAATGAGTTAATTCAACTGTATTACGAATAATTTAGCAGCGATATTGCGAATAAAGTTAAAGTTAACGGGGCCGACTTTACTAAAAGATTTATTGACCTTTGCGCTCTCTATAGGGTCTATAATTACTCTTATAGAGTCTATAATTATAGTTCTATTATTAAAAATCCATCATAGGTTCGAAAGCCCTTCAATAATTTTGTTATAGAATTATACCTATCACATTTTTTTTATCTGTCTTAATTAACAAAGAAAAATTGTTTTTTTTTTTTTGCATTGATCAACAAAGAAAAATTGATTATTGATTTTTTTTGCATTGATCAACAAAGAAAAATTGATTATTGATTTTTTTTGCATTGATCAACAAAGAAAAATTGATTGTTGATTTTTTTTGCATTGATCAACAAAGAAAAATTGATTATTGATTTTTTTGCATTGATCAACAAAGAAAAATTGATTGTTGATTTTTTTTTGCATTGATCAACAAAGAAAAATTGATTATTGATTTTTTTTCATTGATCAACAAAGAAAAATTGATTATTGATTTTTTTGCATTGATCAACAAAGAAAAATTGATTATTGATTTTTTTGCATTGATCAACAAAGAAAAATGGATTATTGATTGTTTTCTGTGTTGATCATTTTAATAAGCAACCCGACCAGTCTATGCAACATGCGATATCTAGCAATCGTTGCCAAATTGTACGGGTGATAACCGTTACCTACAATATTGGTAGTACTAACTTTACCTACGTTACCACTGATGCCTCTAAACCCCTCCCCCCCTAGTTCCGTTGTTACCTTCGCTAACAACCACTCGTCCTGTTATCGTTGTTATCATTAATAACGTTATCGACAATATCATCAATCTTATATATATATATATATATATATATATATATATATATATATATATATATATATATATATATATATATATATATATATATATATATATATATATATATATATAACTCCCTGGTACCTATTACTGGAAGGTGAATAGGTCAATTAGGTGAAAGGAAACGGACCCAACCACTTCTGTTCTGGCCGGAGATCGAACTCGGGGTCCCCCGCTTATTAGCAGAATCCTCAGGCAATGTATGCATGTAAATGTATTACTAATGAAATAAGTATTCTCTTATATATATATATATATATATATATATATATATATATATATATATATATATATATATATATATATATATATATATATATATATATATACTTGCTGTATGAATTTAAACGACGACTCGTGCATAATGCATAACGCTAGAGGTAATAGGTTACTTGAACAAGGCCGATGAGAAATGGCTCAAAATTTATGTATATCATATAATGGGTTGGATCACATCCGGGATTGTGCTCCCAACCTTCTGACGTCTCTACCTGACGTCATTGTCTGATGTCACGTCATATCTGACGTCACGTCACCATATGACATCTGGTGGCATGTTGCCGAAACTGTGTACGATGATTTGCTTGACACATTCCTCTCTCTCTCTCTCTCTCTCTCTCTCTCTCTCTCTTCTCTCTCCTCTCTCTCTCTCTCTCTCTCTCTCTCTCTCTCCTCTCTCTCTCTCTCTCCCTCTCTCTCTCTCGCTCCTCTCCATC
>NC_091215.1:22904477-22914379 GCF_040958095.1 Procambarus clarkii | reverse complement strand
CCTCTCTCTCTCTCTCTCTCTCTCTCTCTCTCTCTCTCTCTCTCTCTCTCTCTCTCTCTCTCTCTCTCTCTCTCTCTCTCTCTCTCTCTCTCTCTCCCTCTCTCCCTCTCTCCCTCTCTCCCTCTCTCTCTCTCTCTCTCTCTCTCTCTCTCTCTCTCTCTCTCTCTCTCTCTCTCTCTCTCTCTCTCTCTCTCTCTCTCTCCCTCTCTCCCTCTCTCCCTCTCTCTCTCTCTCTCTCTCTCTCTCTCTCTCTCTCTCTCTCTCTCTCTCTCTCTCTCTCTCTCTCTCTCTCTCTCTCTCTCTCTCTCTCTCTCTCTCCCTCTCTCCCTCTCTCTCTCTCTCACACACCTAGAGAGAGGTAGAGGCAGTAAGTCAAATACTGACTTACTTGGCTTTAATAAGTCCGTTTTGGATTAATACAGTAGAGAACCAGCTAAACCAGCATGAATCTTCAATTCACAACACAAGCGTATTGTTTGGTAATGTTTTAGGTTATTATATAATGTGGGGTTGTGTATAGTTAAGCCTAGGGAAGGTTAGGTTAGGTCTAGGGAAGGTTAGGTTAGGTTAGGTCTAAGTAAGGTTAGGTTAGGTTAGGTTAGGTCTAAGTAAGGTTAGGTTAGGTCTAAGTAAGGTTAGGTTAGGTCTAAGTAAGGTTAGGTTAGGTCTAAGTAAGGTTAGGTTAGGTTAGGTTAGGTTAGGTCTAAGTAAGGTTAGGTTAGGTCTATGTAAGGTTAGGTTAGGTCTAGGTAAGGTTAGGTCTAGGTAAGGTTAGGTTAGGTCTAGGTAAGGTTAGGTTAGGTTAGGTCTAAGTAAGGTTAGGTTAGGTCTAAGTAAGGTTAGGTTAGGTTAGGTTAGGTTAGGTCTAAGTAAGGTTAGGTTAGGTCTATGTAAGGTTAGGTTAGGTCTAGGTAAGGTTAGGTTAGGTCTAGGTAAGGTTAGGTTAGGGTGGTTTGGTTACGTTCATTCAGGCAGTGTTTAGACCACAGGTGAACGAAGCCCGATTCGAGCCATAGCTTCGAACACTGGCTAGGGTGAACGATACGTCAAACATTGACTTATGTAGAGTGTTAGTAAGTCAATATTTAACTTACTAACTTTGACTTTTACGGCGTGAACGCTGATATATATATATATATATATATATATAACCCTTTGTTTTTTACGAGGGGATAGGGTGAACGAAGCATTGGACTGAGGCTTCATTTGCCATCAAACGAGCAATGACTTCAGAATGGTGGGGTCTCTTGACTAGGGGGGGGGGGGATAGAGGGGGATGGGGGGAATAGAGGGGGATAGGGAGGGGAGGGAGGGGGAGGGGGGGATAAGACGAACGCTTGGGAAGGGAGGGTTGTGGTCAGTTAACTGTTGTCTCTGTGAATTGGTGGTTCGCTGCGCGGGGGGTGTCGAGTGATTCAAGGTATTATCGGACACAATTGAGGGCCCCAGTGTGTGTCTCTAACGCCAGTTCAATAAAGGTAAGGTTAGGTTAGCTCTCTAAATGATCTTAAGATTCGCTAATCTAAAGATTGGCAGGTGTTTCTTATGTGTGTGTGTGTGTGCGTGTGTGTGTGAGTGTGAGTGTGAGTGTGTGTGTGTGTGTGTGTGTGTGTGTGTGTGTGTGTGTGTGTGTGTGTGTATACTTACCTAATTGTACTTACCTAATTGTGCTTGCGGGGGTTGAGCTCTGGCTCTTTGGTCCCGCCTTTCAACTGTCAATCAACTGGTGTACAAGTTCCTGAGCCAATTGGGCTCTATCATATCTACATTTACTCCCAAAACATGTGGTTTTGGGAGTTGCTTGAGTTCCGACTGTCTTGAATAGCTTTAAGGATTTAAGTAAAGTGGCTTTATTTAATTTTAAGGAGTTTTAAGTTTGTTAAGATATTTAAAACTTCAAACATGTGTTCCGCATTCGATAGTTATGAGAGAGAGAGAGAGAAGAGAGAGAGAGAGAGAGAGAGAGAGAGAGAGAGAGAGAGAGAGAGAGAGAGAGAGAGAGAGAGAGAGAGAGAGAGAGAGAGAGAGAGAGAGAGAGACAGAGACAGACAGACAGCAGACAGAGATAGAGTGTCTATGCACCAAACTGCTAGGGATTAAGTACCCCAAACAACGCTCTGAGCCCCTAACAAGGAGGATCGACTAGGCACCCAACCTTAATTGCTCATTCAGCTGTAATTTGGGGGGTTTATGGTTGTAAACCGAGTGATGGATCGTGTTTTTTAACCACAATGCAATCTAAAGAACATGGATGCAACTGCGTGAAAAAGGGTCATGCGGTCGGCTCGAACTCATGGGAACACTTAAAACACTTGTAACATTTGTAAGCGTTTGAATGTGAACTAATGCTTACAGTGAGATGTTTGGTGTTTGTTTGTTTATATCCAAAGGGACCCAATATCCAGGTTGATTCAAAGTTGCTTCAAAGTTGCTTCAAAGTTGATTGGACGCTTTCTCTTGGGTCTTGTGCCAAGTGGGTGTCTCATCAGTGCTCTGACTGACAGGTGTCAAGCTTGATATTATCTGGGATTGGAGGGTGATTGGTGATGGCGGTGATTGGTGGTGAAGGTGATTGGGGTGACGGTAATTGGTGGTGACAGTGATTGGGGTGACAGTGATTGGGGGCGACGGTGATTGACGTTGACGGTGATTGGGGTTGACGGTAATTGGCGGTGACAAAGATTGGGGTGATGGTGATTAGGGTTGACGGTGATTGGGATGACGGTGATTGGAGGTGACGGTGATTGACGGTGACAATGATTATGTGTAATATTCTGATGAAGACTGTGAAAAAAAACCGGATATGCAACCTATACAACATTGTGTATGTATGCGTATGTGCCTCCTCTGTGTAAATACATGTTGCGTACTGTATTCAAATACATTATACACCAAATGGGACCCCACCACATGAAAGTAAGAACACTAACTGTATCATACAACTGTATCATGAAACTGTATACACCGTAATTCTATAATTATAAGTATAGATTAGACTACAACCAAACTGAACAGCATACGTATGAACACACAAGTGAACAGTGAACACCAGTCTGGTATACCCATAGAGCCCAACGTATACATATAGTATACATAGAGCCAAATGTATACATATAGTATACATAGAGCCCAAATGTATACATACAGTGTCCATAGAGCCCAATAGGCTCCAGAATCTGTACACCAGTTGATAGAGAGTCGAGAGGCGGGACCAAAGAGCCATAGCTCAACCCCTGCCCAAGCTAGGAGAGTATACATCAGCTTAAATGGTAACCTTGCACTTAAATTTCATATAAGATTTCGTATAAATTTCATATATTTCATATAATTTCACAATTGGAGCTAGCACGCAAACACGCACGCACACACAAGCACGCACACACATTCAGGGATGGCAAATCATGCCTCACAGGATTAATTTAATTCTATGACCAGGCAACACAAATCAGGCGAGACAGAGAGGGATTGGGCAGACTGCATATTTTTGGATTGGCAGAAAGTCATTGACACAGTACCACATAAGAGATTAGTGTACAAGATTGAGTGAAGGTACTCCACAGGATAAGGGCGTACCTAAGCAACAGAAGACAGAGTCACTGTGAGGGGTG
This sequence comes from Procambarus clarkii, assembly GCF_040958095.1. NCBI lineage: Eukaryota > Metazoa > Arthropoda > Malacostraca > Decapoda > Cambaridae > Procambarus > Procambarus clarkii. The sequence continues at coordinate 22,910,771 of NC_091215.1, read as the reverse complement.
AAATCTCGCAGTGGCTAGGCGTCACCAGTGGAGTCCCGCAGGGGTCAGTCCTTGGACCTATACTGTTTCTCATATATGTAAATGATCTCCCAGAGGGAATAGACTCGTTCCTCTCAAGGTTTGCTGATGATGCAAAAATTATGAGGAGGATTAAGACAGAGGAAGATAGTAGGAGGCTACACGATGACCTAAACTGAATGAATGGTCCAACAAATGGCTACTAGAGTTCAACCCGAGTAAATGTAAAGTGATGAAACTAGAGGGTAGGCCGGTTATAGAGTGTCACATCTGGGCGGAACAGGTAATTTATATCCGGCAGGTACTGTACAAACCAATTAGCCAAATATCGGAGACACACCACATATGATATATCTATGTGGGGCTTAATAACCCTCTATCAACCTCTGGAGGGTTATTAAGGCCTATCAACCTCTGGAGGGTTATTAAGGCCTATCAACCTCTGGAGGGTTATTAAGGCCTATCAACCTCTGGAGGGTTATTAAAGCCTATCAACCTCTGGAGGGTTATTAAGGCCTATCAACCTCTGGAGGGTTATTAAGGCCACCCGAAAAGCATATTAACCGCCCAACAATAATATATATTATATATATATATATATATATATATATATATATATATATATATATATATATATATATATATATATATATATTATACCTTTTGGTGTATATTTGAAGTCTTCATTACCCACAAGGATTATATTCTTTGGATATACGTGTATTTATTGCGTATAAAACATACTATATCTAAGCGTATATCCTGGAAGAATGACTTCAATCATACTATTTTTTCGCGTTCATGGAACTTCGAATTTTACGCAATATCAAATCAATCGAGGATGTGGTTAGTGGGATTTTAAAACGCGCGGATTAAGAGGTTTATAAGCGGGTGGAACAAGCAATTAGGCTGATGGAACAAGTTGTTAGACCCCCCCACAAACATGTATAAGGGGGGAGAGATGGAACAACTTCCCCCCTCTACCCCCCATATATATTGACTACGACAACGAGGGGGGTAACTGAGAGAAGCTTTACTGCTAAGGAAGAAAGTCTCTTTCAACACAAAACTATTTTAGCATCCCCGATACATCATCTATTTTATCTCTCTCTCATATCAACAACACAGCATCAACTGCTACATTACTCTACAGGAGTAAAAAAAAAAATGTGTAATTCATTACGACTGGCACTGTGCCAGCCAGCCTGCAGGAACAGTGCCATGTCCTGCAGGCTGGCCCCCGGCTGATGTAATGATGCCTCTGGTCCACTAATGAGCATGTTAATGACTGCTGGAGAGAGAGAGAGAGAGAGAGAGAGAGAGAGAGAGAGAGAGAGAGAGAGAGAGAGAGAGAGAGAGAAAGGGAGAGAGACAGAGAGACAGAGAAAGGGAGAGAGACAGAGACACAGAGAAAGAGAGAGAGAGAGAGAGAGAGAGAGAGAGAGAGAGAGAGAGAGAGAGAGAGAGAGAGAGAGAGAGAGAGAGAGAGAGAGAGAGAGAAAGGGAGAGAGACAGAGAGACAGAGAAAGGGAGAGAGACAGAGACACAGAGAAAGAGAGAGAGAGAGAGAGAGAGAGAGAGAGAGAGAGAGAGAGAGAGAGAGAGAGAGAGAGAGAGAGAGAAAGAGAGAGAGAGAAAGAGAGAGAGAGAGAGACAGAGAGACAGAGAGAGAAACAGAGAGAGACAGAGAGAGAAACAGAGAGAGACAGAGAGACAGACAGAGACAGACAGAGAACAAAACAAGGAGAGACAGCCAATGAGACAGTAATTCACTATCGCGTGCTGTCTTTTACCCAGCTCCTGTCACTCGCGCTGTCAATAATTTCTTTCATTTATATTTTGGACAATCCATTATGAATGGCTCTTGTCGTTATTACTAACGATATGACCACTTATGTAAGTGGGGGTAGATAGTACTTGTGTACTCGCCTAGTTGTGCTTGCGGGGGTGGAGCTCTGGCTCTTTGGTCCCGCCTCTCAACCGTCAATCAACAGGTGTACAGGTTCCTGAGCCTACTGGGGTCTGTCATATCTATGTTTGAAACTGTGTATGGAGTCAGTCTGATTGATAAAGATTAAGCCACCCAAGAGGTGGCACGGGCATGAATAGCCCGTAAGGGAGTCAGTCTCCACCACATGACAATAAATAGGCAAGAGAAAGGTGAGGAGAACATAAGATAAAAGGAAGGGTAGGCTTATGTTAGGTCACACGGGAGACATCTCCCGTCACGTAGGGTGCAGTCGCACCTCCACAGATCTCCAGTATCAGCCATTGGTACTGGTAATGGCTCCAAAGGGCCACCACTTACGGGCTATTCATGCCCGTGCCACCTTTTAGGTGGCTTAATCTTCATCATTCATTCTATGTTAGGTTACGTTTGTTAGAAAGTTTAGAACGTCGTCTCTCTCTCTCTCTCTCTCTCTCTCTCTCTCTCTCTCTCTCTCTCTTATATATTGTGAATAATGATTACTAATACAGATTTTGGCTAACAAACTATATTTTGAATTGGGAAAATATATAAACTTATTATAGATATTTAATGAAATAGCATTATACAAATTATAGATGCTTTCTGATAAATATAATTGTTAATAATTCTATTTTCATGTAAATATTGTTACAGTGCCCTCTATTATTTCTTTCATTTGCCGGCTTAAAGAGTCATATCAGCTCTCCCTACTGATTCTCTGAGGTTCCTTGAGGTTATCTTGAGATGATTTCGGGGCTTTTAGTGTCCCCGCGGCCCGGTCCTCGACCAGGCCTCCACCCCCAGGAAGCAGCCCGTGACAGCTGACTAACACCCAGGTACCTATTTTACTGCTAGGTAGTAGGGGCATAGGGTGAAAGAAACTCTGCCCATTGTTTCAGGGAGTCTATTAGTTAAGGGAAGGAAGTTACATTATAAGTTGTAAGTAAGGGGAAATTGGCGCCTTGATATAAAATGAAAGAGTATCCCCTAATGCAGATATGACCTTTTGGAAGGGACACTAGCCGATCGCGGATTGGCCGACTTAGGTCGCGGGCGACCAATCAGGGCCCGCCGTGACGTCACCGAGTGCCCCGGGCGGCGCCAACGTCAGAGTTGACCTGACCTCGGAAGCGAGAGGACGCGCCTCGGTCTGCTCTCAAGGATTAGAGGCTCTACAAGCCTTTCTTAGTGGATTAGTGCTGGCTATCGCAGCCCATCTTCCGTATTGGAGACCCCGCGCTTCTGGGAAGCAAAAAGGAACCAAGTTTATTGAGCGAAAGAGTGCCAAACTTGGAAAATATTCGGCGACGACGCTGGGCGACGACGCGGGACGTTGAGGGCCAGAAAAGGTGTGGCGGGCAAGCCTAGCTGTGACCGGGTCACATCCACTGAGGGTCTTGGAGGGACGACACCGTGCCTAGGACAAGGAGCAACGCCTTGTGGAAGGGACGAGTGTGGGAAAATAGTGATTAGCTCAGCGCCCATCGATGAACCAGGATTGGGGTAGCTGAATCTCAGGGATTGGAACGGCGACGACGCGAAGGCTCCACGACACCCGAGGACCTGTGGAACGTTCCTGGACCGTCGAGGATCGACTCAGGAAGCGTGAGAACCTCACACCATCGAGGGACAGGCGTCGTGAGCCAGGAATGTAAGGTAGATCATGTAATTTGGGATGGATAGAGAGGGAAAGAATGAGGAAAGAGAGAGAGAGAAGAGAAAGGAAAAACAGAGCCAAAAGAGGTGGGTAAAGAATGACACAGTGAGAAAGAGGAAAAGTGAAGGGAAAGAAGGAAGGGGGAGAGATTAGTAAAAATAAAAAAGGGGGGAGAAGAGTGTATTAGATGAGTACAAAGAGACATAATTATTGCACTTTTTCAACCCAATATGTTCTCATGCCCCCCCCACCCTTCCCCCCCCCCTCCTGACAACACACATATATTAGGGGAGGGGGGAGACGGAACAGGGGAGAAAGGGGGGCCCCGGTAGATATGGAAGAGAAGGGAAAGAAATAGGAAAAAAATGACAACAAAGTTTCTTCCCCTCTAATGGATCAATGGAAAAAAATGGGATTTCACCCCCTTATTGTATATATTTTTTTTTGTTCACGTATGAGTGTTATATGTGATATATGTACTTATATATATATACTTTGCTATATACCTGATATATAATTTGTTCTGTTTGTTTCTGAATGTCAGCAAATTTCCACACACTCACAATCGCTAATCCACACTCGCTAATCTATACACTCGCTAATCTCTACACTCGCTAATCTATACACTCGCTAATCTCTACACTCGCTAATCTCTACACTCACTAATCTCCACACTCACTAATCTCCACACTCGCTAATCTCCACATTCGCTAATCTCCACAGTCACTAATCTCCACATTCGCTAATCTTCACACTCACTAATCTCCACACTCGCTAATCTTCACACTCACTAATCTTCACACTCGCTAATCTCCACACTCGCTAATCTTCACACTCACTAATCTCCACACTCGCTAATCTATACACTCGCTAATCTTCACACTCACTAATCTCCACACTCGCTAATCTCCACATTCGCTAATCTCCACACTCGCTAATCTCCACACTCGCTAATCTACACACTCGCTAATCTCTACACTCGCTAATCCCCACACTCGCTAATCTCCACACTCGCTAATCTCCACACTCGCTAATCTCCACACTCACTAATCTCCACACTCGCTAATCTTCACACTCGCTAATCTCCACACTCGCTAATCTCCACAGTCACTAATCTCCACATTCGCTAATCCCCACACTCGCTAATCTCCACATTCGCTAATCCCCACACTCGCTAATCTTCACACTCACTAATCTCCACACTCGCTAATCCCCACACTCGCTAATCTCCACACTCGCTAATCTCCACACTCGCTAATCTCCACAGTCACTAATCTCCACATTCGCTAATCCCCACACTCGCTAATCTCCACACTCGCTAATCTCCACACTCACTAATCTTCACACTCACTAATCTCCACATTCGCTAATCCCCACACTCGCTAATCTCCACACTCGCTAATCTCCACACTCACTAATCTTCACACTCGCTAATCTCCACACTCGCTAATCTTCACACTCACTAATCTCCACATTCGCTAATCCCCACACTCGCTAATCTCCACACTCGCTAATCTCCACACTCACTAATCTTCACACTCGCTAATCTCCACACTCGCTAATCTCCACACTCACTAATCTCCACACTCGCTAATCTTCACACTCACTAATCTCCACACTCGCTAATCTTCACACTCACTAATCTCCACACTCGCTAATCTCCACACTCACTAATCCCCACACTCACTAATCCCCACACTCGCTAATCCCCACACTCGCTAATCTACACACTCGCTAATCTCTACACTCGCTAATCTCCACAGTCACTAATCCCCACACTCGCTAATCCCCACACTCGCTAATCTACACACTCGCTAATCTCCACACTCGCTAATTCCCACACTCGCTAATCCCCACACTCGCTAATCTCCACACTCGCTAATCTCCACATTCGCTAATCCCCACATTCGCTAATCTCCACATTCGCTAATCCCCACACTCACTAATCTCCACATTCGCTAATCTCCACACTCACTAATCTCCACATTCGCTAATCCTCACAATCACTAATCTCCACACTCGCTAATCCCCACACTCGCTAATCTCCACACTCACACTGTAAATGTATAATCCTAAAAACAATGGCAAAAAAAAACACGCCTATATAATGACGGTAAATATATAATGCTAGACACAAATGACAATATAATGACGGAAATAATGATCGTATACTCCTGGTATAACGCCTATAATAGTCATATATTAGGCTTAGGATTCGATATAACAAAAAAAAATCACAACGTCCGAACTGCCTGCCGTAACTAAGCCTAACTGAGCGTTCGAAGCGTAACTGCTCTCCTCATTTAATTACCAAATTATGTTATTAGTAAATAATAATAATAATACTAATAAAAGTAATAATAATAAGAATTATTTACTAATATTTTTGGCGCCAAGTTGACGGGCGCCCCGCTGCACGCATGCGCAGAGCTAGCGCGGGAAAATACGTGTCAAAAGGGGGGAATTTTGACCCCCCTAGCCCCCTTCCCCCCTTTGAGGGGAGGGAGGGGGTGAGGGGGGAAATGGAGGGAAGGAGAGGGGGTGAGGGGGGAATGGGGGGAGGGAGAGGGGGGTGATGGAGAGATATATATATCTATCTTTTTAATGAATTTAAGTTAAGGAGGTTTCCAGTAACTGTAAAGTTTTGTAC
>NC_091215.1:22896977-22899477 GCF_040958095.1 Procambarus clarkii | reverse complement strand
TCATTCGTTCGAGAGGGAACCACACCACTCATTCGTTCAAGAGGGAATCACTTCACTTATTCATTCGAGAGGGAACCACTCCACTCATTTGTTCGAGAGGGAACCACTTCACTCATTTGTTCGAGAGGGAATCACTCCACTCATTCGTTCGAGAGGGAACCACTTCACTCATTCGTTCGAGAGAGAACCACTCCACTCATTCGTTCGAGAGGGAACCACTCCACTCATTCGCTTGATAGGGAACCACTCCACTCATTCGTTCGAGAGGGGAAACTACTTCCTTCATGCGTTCGAAAAGGATCCATTCCACTCATTCGTTCGAAAGGAAAACCACTCCCCCTAATTAGTTCGACAGGCAATCACTCGACTTCTTCGATCGAAAGTGAGCCACTCATCTCACTCAATCATAACTGCAGGCCTGTATACCAGCCAGTCCTCATCAACAACGGCCGAATGTTCATCAATCCAACCATCAAACCACCACATTTATGAATGAGAAACGATTTATATACGACTCACAACTGATAAACATTTACACACAGTTCTCGAACAACGGTTCGCTCACTGACCTCCGTTCGAATCCCAACTCTGTGAGTGCTTCATCCACGTGTTTCAAATACAAATAATCGCTAACAGCAATTAACCTAACCTACGTCTAACTATGCATTGCAATATATAACAATAGTAATTTATACATAAGAACAAATACTATTTTTAATACATAGTACGTTAAAAAATTGATGAATACATCTTGGGGATATGACCGCCGCTTTAACGAGCTTAGCCTGAAGACAGGTTCCTATATGCCTCACCTCTCCAGCACGCCAAAGAGCACATTAGCACATATATGACTTCTTGACAAGAACGTAGCAAGAAAGACCTGGGTAAATACTAGTTTTGGGAACACGTTGTTCATTCATGGAAAAACAGTTACTTGGGGAACTGGTTCAGACTTATATATGGATGAGTTTAGGTGGATATATGTGGACAGAGGTCTCCTTTGGCTGGATATATGTGGATAGAGGTCTCCTTTGGGTGGATATATGCGGATAGAGGTCTCCTTTGGGTGGATATATGTGGATAGAGGTCTCCTTTGGGTGGATATATGTGGATAGAGGTCTCCTTTGTGTGGATATATGTAGATAGAGGTCTCCTTTGTGTGGATATATGTAGATAGAGGTCTCCTTTGTGTGGATATATGTGGACAGAGGTCTCCTTTGTGTGGATATATGTGGATAGAGGTCTCCTTTGTGTGGATATATGTGGATAGAGGTCTCCTTTGGGTGGATATATGTGGACAGAGGTCTCCTTTGGGTGGATATATGTGGATAGAGGTCTCCTTTGGGTGGATATATGTGGATAGAGGTCTCCTTTGGCTGGATATATGTGGATAGAGGTCTCCTTTGTGTGGATATATGTGGATAGAGGTCTCCTTTGTGTGGATATATGTGGATAGAGGTCTCCTTTGGGTGGATATATGTGGATAGAGGTCTCCTTTGGCTGGATATATGTGGATAGAGGTCTCCTTTGGCTGGATATATGTGGATAGAGGTCTCCTTTGGCTGGATATATGTGGATAGAGGTCTCCTTTGTGTGGATATATGTGGATAGAGGTCTCCTTTGTGCGGATATATGTGGATAGAGGTCTCCTTTGTGTGGATATATGTGGATAGAGGTCTCCTTTGGGTGGATATATGTGGACAGAGGTCTCCTTTGGGTGGATATATGTGGATAGAGGTCTCCTTTGGGTGGATATATGTGGATAGAGGTCTCCTTTGGGTGGATATATGTGGATAGAGGTCTCCTTTGTGTGGATATATGTAGATAGAGGTCTCCTTTGGCTGGATATATGTGGATAGAGGTCTCCTTTGGCTGGATATATGTGGATAGAGGTCTCCTTTGAGTGGATATATGTAGTTAGAGGTCTCCTTTGAGTGGATATATGTAGTTAGAGGTCTCCTTTGGGTGGATATATGTAAATAGAGGTCTCCTTTGGCTGGATATATGTGGATAGAGGTCTCCTTTGGGTGGATATATGTAAATAGAGGTCTCCTTTGGGTGGATATATGTAGATAGAGGTCTCCTTTGGCTGGATATATGTGGATAGAGGTCTCCTTTGGGTGGCTATATGTGGATAGAGGTCTCCTTTGGCTGGATATATGTGGATAGAGGTCTCCTTTGGGTGGATATATGTAGATAGAGGTCTCCTTTGGCTGGATATATGTGGATAGAGGTCTCCTTTGGCTGGATATATGTAGATAGAGGTCTCCTTTGGCTGGATATATGTGGATAGAGGTCTCCTTTGGGTGGATATATGTGGATAGAGGTCTCCTTTGGCTGGATATATGTGGATAGAGGTCTCCTTTGGGTGGATATATGTAGATAGAGGTCTCCTTTGGCTGGATATATGTGGATAGAGGTCTCCTTTGGGTGGATATATGTAAATAGAGGTCTTCTTTGGGTGGATATATGTAGTTAGAGGTCTCCTTTGGGTGGATAT
>NC_091215.1:22891936-22893977 GCF_040958095.1 Procambarus clarkii | reverse complement strand
TTAGAGGCAAGAGAAATATGTCGCCGCCTCGACACGGGCGGTAAACAGCGAGGCGAGAGTTAAGCCAGCGAGCCACGCTACTCTACGGAACACAACCTTCAGGTCGTAACTTTGTGCAGTTAGTGGTGAGCATGATAACACATATACCACTATGTGATATCTTTCCCATGTACTCCCATGTGCTCCCATGTACTTCCATGGGCTCCCATGTACTCCCATGTACTTCCATGTACTCCCATGTACTTCCATGGGCTCCCATGTACTCTAAGATTTTTTATTAATTTCTTCCTTTCCACTTCTACCAGCTTCCTTTTACTTCTCATTCTCTCACCTTCACCCCCTCACCTCTCTCCCCCTCACCTCTCCCCTCTCCCTCACCGTCATCTTCACGAGCATGAAAGTAGACATTTAATATGCGCACGTGTAAATTTCTCCGCGATTTAAAACTGTGGTTGTTCGGAAGGACGCCTGGGGAGGGAGAGAGGACGAGGGGTAAACGAGGGCAGTGATAAAATAAGGGGAAACACAGTAAGGATAACGAGAGAGAGAGAGAGGGGGGGGGGATGATCGACTCATTGATAACAACTTCTTCATTAAGCGCCTTAGAAACACACAGTTAATCTAACCATTGAGTTTAAACATCTGGGCTCGACTATGCCCAAAGAACTGTCCAACAGGACACGATATATCTTGAGGTTATCTTGAGATGATTTCGGGGCTTAGTGTCCCCGCGGCCCGGTCCTCGACCAGGCCTCCTTTTTGTTACACACCCCCAGGAAGCAGCCCGTATCAGCTGTCTAACTCCAAGGTGCCTATTTAATTCTAGGTTAACAGAATTAGAATTATCGGGTTCAAAGAAACTTTGCCCATTTGTTTCCACCTCCACCGGGATCGAACCCGGAATCTTAGGGCTACGAATCCCGAACGCTGTCCACTCAGCTGTTAGGCCCGAAGGGCAGGGCAGATAGACCGGGGCAGTTTGAACCGCAGGACTCATATACCTGGGGACCTGGAGGATGGAAGCCACTTAGGATAGTCTGTCTCCTATCTTTTGGCCAGAAGAAAGTCTTCACTAGCCAGGGATGGTAGTGATGGAATGAGAAGAGCAGAGGGTGAAGAGAGTGATTGGGCTAGGATAGAAGGATTGGGGAGAAGAGAGATTATAAGAAGCGAGACGATGGAAGAGAATAGATTAAGGATGAGACAGTGAGAGAGAAAGGAGAAGAACAAAATATAGCAAGAATAGTGACAATAGAAGTATAAGGCTTGAGTGACGTCATCATGGCTTGAGTGATTGCGGGACTTGCCTCATGTTTGCGTGTGGGCGTGTGTGCGTGCGTGCGTGCGTGCGTGTTAGACGCAGCTGCTTTGTGTGATTGTGGGGGTGAATGGGTATGTGCGGGTTTGGGCAAGAGTGGGTACCTGAGGTTGACGTTTGTGCACATAGACATGTGAAACAAACGTTTGCATGTGTTTATATGCTAACATTGTTATGTTGATGTTGGTGTGAATAGTTAGTTTGGGTTAGGTTAGGTTAGGTTAGGTTAGGTTAAGGTAGGTTAGGTTGGAAGGAGAGAATAAACAATAATGGGTAACGAAGGGGGAAGAAGGGAGGAGGAGGACAAGATGAACTGATGTGGAAATGGAGGTGAATTTGGCTTTGGAATTGGCATGAGTCATTGACATAGAGGTAAAGTTAGCATTGTTCGGATGAAAACGCAAATCAACTTCTTTGACAAACGAAGGATTTTGTAATAGTTTAACGATTACAAACGGATAACAAAGAAAGATGATTCTGCTTATGAAAGTTGGCGCCACCAATTACAGCGCAGGAGTTGTGTGGGTGCCACTCTGAACGCCCGAATTGGGTCGTTGGCGTAAATTGATCGCAACGAGCGTTTTGTGTCGGCGATAAACAGCTGATGGAGATCCTTGTCTGGGTAGCCATTGAGGTCCTTAGTGGCTGGGTGATGATAGGGGAGAGAGAGGGAGAGGGGGGTGGGGTTGTAAAGGTGAGAGATGGGTGAAGAATGGAGAAAAT
>NC_091215.1:22869436-22889436 GCF_040958095.1 Procambarus clarkii | reverse complement strand
CCCCTCAGCTGATCCCATTAACTAGTAGATTACTGCCTGAAACAGGAAGCAACTTGAGTCTTTAATATTATTATGTAACTGCGGCTCCTTTGTGGTATTACCTCTCCATGCCCTCTAACGCCCACGCCGCCCACCACCACTACCACCCACCACCACTACCACTACCACCCACCACCACCACCACTACCACCCACCACACCAGACAATCACCGCCGGCCAACAATCACCGCCGGCCAACAATCACCGCCGGCCAACAATCACCGCCGGCCAACAATCACCGCCTGGCCAACAATCACCGCCTGGCCAACAATCACCGCCTGGCCAACAATCACCGCCGGCCAACAATCACCGCCTGGCCAACAATCACCGCCGGCCAACAATCACCGCCGGCCAACAATCACCGCCGGCCAACAATCACCGCCTGGCCAACAATCACCGCCGGCCAACAATCACCGCCGGCCAACAATCACCGCCGGCCAACAATCACCGCCTGGCCAACAATCACCGCCTCCAATACCGGACTCTAAACCGACCCAACTTTCCGCCGCTCTTCCTGTTTCTCTTAATTACAAGTCAAACAACCCCGGTATTTAAGACTCCTTGGGGCTAAACTGAACCGGGAAAGGTGCGGAAAATTGTGCATATTTGCCTTGTAGTTTGAACAGCTTGTTCGGGATGGGGGAGTGTGGGCGTGTGGGCGGCGCTGCTGCTGTGGGCGCCAGTGGGGTGTGGCGGCGAGGTGTGGGCGATAGTGGGGGTATTTATGTGTGTGGTATTTTGATTATTTTTTTTTGGGGGGGGGGGGGCGGTGCAGAGAGAGATAAAATAAGATAGTTAACGTTTTAATAAATAAACCAGAGAAAGATTGACACGAAAATAAACGATAATTCAATAAATTTGTTTAAATAATTGCAAAAATTTATAATGCAAATGTACCTAGGTCATGCGTACGCACGCACACGGGCGCTCACAAGCACTCGCGCAAGCACAAACGTACATACACATGCACACATACAGGTGGCTGAGCGGACAGCACGCTGGACGCGTGATCCTGTGGTCCCGGGTTCGTTTCCGGGCGCCAGCGAGAAACAATAGCCAGAATTTCTTTAACCCTAATGCTCCTGTTACCTAGCAGTAAATAGGTACACACACACACACACACACACACACACACACACACACACACACACACACACACACACACACACACACACACACACACACACACACACAAACACACACACACACACACACACACACACACACACACACACACACACACATACACACACACACACACACACCTTGCCTTACAGGCTTGATAGAATTCTACGATCAGGTGACAAAGATTAAGCAAGAAAGAGAGGGCTGGGCGGACTGCATTTTCTTGGATTGTCGGAAAGCCTTTGACACAGTACCGCATAAGAGGCTGGTACATAAGCTGGAGAGACAGGCAGGTGTAGCTGGTAAGGTGCTCCAGTGGATTAGGGAGTATCTAAGCAATTGGAAGCAGAGAGTTACGGTGAGGGGTGAGACCTCCGATTGGCGTGAAGTCACCAGTGGAGTCCCACAGGGCTCTGTACTCGGTCCTATCTTGTTTCTGATATATGTAAATGATTTCCCAGAGGGTATCGATTCATTTCTCTCAATGTTTGCAGATGATGCTAAAATTATGAGAAGGATTAAAACAGAAGAGGACTGTTTGAGGCTTCAAGAAGACCTAGACAAGCTGAAGGAATGGTCGAACAAATGGTTGTTAGAGTTTAACCCAACCAAATGTAATGTAATGAAGATAGGTGTAGGGAGCAGGAGGCCAGATACAAGGTATCATCTGGGAGAGGAAATTCTTCAGGAGTCTGAGAAGGAAAAAGACTTGGGGGTTGATATCACGCCAGACCTGTCTCCTGCAGCACATATCAAGCGGATAACATCAGCGGCATATGCCAGGCTGGCCAACATACGAACGGCATTCAGAAACTTGTGTAAAGAATCATTCAGAACTTTGTATACCACATATGTCAGGCCAATCCTGGAGTATGCAGCCCCAGCATGGAGTCCATATCTAGTCAAGGATAAGACTAAACTGGAAAAGGTTCAAAGGTTTGCCACCAGACTAGTACCCGAGCTGAGAGGTATGAGCTACGAGGAGAGACTACGGGAATTAAACCTCACTTCGCTGGAAGACAGAAGAGTTAGGGGGGACATGATCACCACATTCAAGATTCTGAAGGGAATTGATAGGGTAGATAAAGACAGTCTATTTAACACAAGGGGAACACGTACAAGGGGACACAGGGGGAAACTGAGTGCCCAAATGAGCCACAGAGATATTAGAAAGAACTTTTTTAGTGTCAGAGTGGTTGACAAATGGAATGCATTAGGAAGAGATGTGGTGGAGGCTGACTCCATACACAGTTTCAAGTGTAGATATGATAGAGCCCGATAGGCTCATGAATCTGTACACCTGTTGATTGACGGTTGAGAGGCGGGACCAAAGAGCCAGAGCTCAACCCCCGCAAACACAACTAGGTGAGTACAACTAGGTGAGTACACACACACACACAACTAGGTGAGTACACACATTATACTAATTAAAATGGCTAATTAACGCTAGATAAAGGAGGCCGAGTTAGTGGAAGAGTTGGTGGGGGGGGGGGGGGAGATGCTGGGGAGGGAGAGGTGGGAGGGAGAATTCTGGGGGAGGGAAAGTTGTTGGCAGGGAAGATGCTTGGAGAGGTAGAGTTGGAAGGGGGGGGGGGAGATGCTGGGAGAGGAATAGTTGCTGAGGGGGAAGGAGTGTTGGTGCAGGGGGGGAGGGAGTGTTGCTGAGGCAGATATGCAGACAGGTAGATAAGATGCTGGAGAGTGTTGGATAATAAGATGGAGAAATACTGGAGAGGGAAAGGACTAGAGCAGGTGGGGAAGGGAGAGGCTAGAGGAAAAGCAGAGAGATGGAAGAAAGTTTAACATCTCGAGGAAAGGTAGATACAAGAATGGAAGAGGTAGGGATGCTGGAAAAGGAGGGAAAGTGGGAGGTACTGGTGGAATAGGAAGCGAGTGAGGGAAGAGGGGAGGGGGAAAAAGGTGGATGGAGGCTACGGAATTTATAGTGATAAAGAGACCAGGAGTTAATGAGATAAAGATAGCTGGGAGATTGAGACGGAGTTGAGTTGAAAGATGGGAGCTATATAAAAGATATATCTGATGGTGTGAGAGAGGATGATGCTGGAGATCTAAGATGATGGTGTGAGAGTGGATGATACTGGAGATCTAAGATGATAGTGTGAGAGTGGATGATGCTACAGATCTAGGATGATGGTGTGAGAGTGGATGATGCTGGATGCACTTCTTGACGCACCTGTTCTTAAAGTGCATGCCATTTGTTGACCACCCGAACAGGATACAGGTATTTCCTGGCATGGAGATGTATGTGTACACCTCGCTAGATGAACACAGCCATCTTGCAAAGCTAGAACTAGCATGGCTTAGGTTAACTATAAATCAACTATTAGTTTTCAAACCAATGAGTAATCTCACCTTTTCTAGAATTAAAATAAACCTTGTAATATTACTGCTGTATCAAAGTAAAATAATTTTTTATCAGCTTTAAAGTAAAACCATTTTTGTAATTGTTTAAAAATAAGATGGTGTATAATTTATAACATCAGAGATAATGTTGTAGGTTCTACTGATCAAATTATGCTGATAATTATTAGAACTCCAGAATACTAATTACAGCTAGGCTTAATGGGTTAAATAACTAACAAACTTTCGTTATTTGTTTCATGTGATTAACGAAGCGGGCAACGGTGTGGCTGGAGGCTGTACTCCTGTGCAAATACTGGAATTAAAAAAGAGATTCCACATTTTTATTCGTGATATGCTAGTTTACATGCAGATTCATTAGTGTGTGTGTGTGTGTGTGTGTGTGTGTGTGTGTGTGTGTGTGTGTGTGTGTGTGTGTGTGTGTGTGTGTGTGTGTGTGTGTAAAACTATCAAGAACTATATATTGCCGATAAGCACAATTTCAATATATTTCTACCCAATTAACCAAAGGTAACCTTACCTAACCAAGCCAATTAACCTGTAGCCCTTTACCGGTAAATATTTCCTCCCAACCATCACAGAAATAACACAAAACACGACGCTCATTATACGCGGGTTACTCTCTCTCTCTCTCTCTCTTTCTCTCTCTCTCTCTCTCTCTCTCTCTCTCTCTCTCTCTCTCTCTCTCTCTCTCTCTCTCTATCTCTCTCTCTCTCTCTCTCTCTCTCTCTCTCTCTATCTCTCTCTCTCTCTCTCTCTCTCTCTCTCTCTCTCTCTCTATCTCTCTCTCTCTCTCTCTCTCTCTCTCTCTCTCTCTATCTCTCTCTCTCTCTCTCTCTCTCTCTCTCTCTCTCTCTCTCTCTCTCTCTCTCTCTCTCTCTCTCTCTCTCTGTCTCTCTCTCTCTCTCTCTCTCTCTCTCTCTCTCTCTCTCTCTCTCTCTCTCTCTCTCTCTCTCTCTCTCTCTCTCTCTCTCTCTCTCTCTCCCTCTCTCTCTCTCTCTCTCTCTCTCTCTCTCTCTCTCTCTCTCTCTCTCTCTCTCTCTCTCTCTCTCTCTCTCTCTCTCTCTCTTTCTCCCTCCTGAAAGAGTAGAGCTTGCAGGTATGATCAGGGGAAGATGATAGATGGAGTGAGAACGTTGTAGAAAAATTGTAGATAGATGAAGTATAATGACGGTAAAGGGTAGATGAAGGGAGTATGGTGAAGGAAGAGGACAAGATGGAAGGAGGGAGGAGGGCGATTGGAAAGGGTAAAGAGAGGGGTAACGCACGGAACTAGAAGAGAATAGAGAAGACTGAAGGTGGGGAAGACATAGCACATAAAGGGGGGAGGGGGGAGTGTACTTAGCCTCTTCTCCTTCACAGACGAAGGAGAAGAGGTTAAGGACAGAGAAGAGGAAGAGGAGGAGAGAGAAGTGTGTACAAATAAGCAGAAGGGAGAAAAGATTATGTAGGAGAAACTAGCGAATGAGAAGAAGAATGAGAAGTAATAGAATGAGAAGGAGAAATTAGCAAATGAGAAGGGGAAACTAACGAATGAGGAGGAAGAGGGGGAGGAGATATGCAGAAAATGTCTGTAAGGTGAGAATGAAGGGGAAAAAAGAGTGGAGAATAAAGACGGATAAGGAGACAGGGAGAAGGAAGATGAGAGGATTAAGCGAACTGGTAAAATTAAGATAAAAAAGAATGATGGACGCAGTAGTGAGTATAAGACAAATTTGAGAAGCAGAAGAAAGGAACAGGGAGAAGCAAAAAAGGAGGAGAGTTAATAATGACGGGATAAAGCAAGGGAGAATGATAACTTACAGGACAGTGGTTAAAGGTGAGGTGAGCGAACACAAGAATATAAGGAGAGGAAGGAGGAAGGAGGTGGAGGAAGGAGGTGGAGGAAGGAGATAGATGAGTAGGAGGTGAAGGTTGAGGGTTGAGATGTGGAAGGAAGAGGAGGAGGAGAAGTTGGAAGTCTTGATAGAAGGTTAAGGAGGAACAGAACTTCAACACTAACAGCTACAAGTAGCAGAAGATCCATAATGGTTGCTAGAAATCAATCCCAACAAGTGTAAGGTAATGGAGATGGTAACGGGAACTAGGAGTGCAGGAGGCATCTACACCACAAGGAGAAGGCAACTACAGGAATAGGAGAGAGAAAAGGGTTTGAGGAGACATACTTCCAACACTATCACAGAGGCACACATAAACAGGGTGACATCAGCAGCATATGAGACGGTGGGCAAACATTAGTACGTCGTTTAGAAACTAAACGAGAACTCTTTCCAGACAATGTACACAACCTTCGTTAGACCAGTAAAGGAATATGCAGCACCGGTCTGGCATCCGCTCCTTGTGAAACATGAAACTTAAACTGAAAAAGTACAAAGTTTGCAATAAGATTAGTGCCAGAGCTAAGAGGTCTGAGCTATGAGGACAGGTTAAGGGAACTAGTCCTCACAACCCTGGGTAGGGAGAAGAAGCAGAGAAGACATGATCACAACATACAAAATACTGAGGAGACTTGACAAAGTGGACAAGAACAGCCTCTTTAAAGTGAGAGAAAGTAGGACCAGACAACACAAGTGCAAGCTGCTAACACAACACTTCTCGGGCCAGGAACGGACGGTCGACAAGGCCAATGTTCTGACAGAAGAAGTTGTAGAAGCCACCTCCATCCACAGCCTTATCTTGAGATGATTTCCGGGCTTTAGTGTCCCCGACCCGGTCCTCGACCAGGCCTCCACCCCCAGGAAGCAGCCCGTGACAGCTGACTAACACCCAGGTACCTATTTTACTGCTAGGTAACAGGGGCATAAGGTGAAAGAAACTCTGCCCATTGTTTCTCGCCGGCGCCCGGGATCGAACCCAGGACCACAGGATCACAAGTCCAGTGTGCTGTCCGCTCGGCCGACCGGCTCCCCTTAAGGCCAGATTCGGCACATCATTTAAACGTCAGACTAAAACTGTCAGGCAACAGTTACAACAAGACCAGTAGGCAGGGAACCAGGAGCTAGACCTCACCTTTCCGTCGTTACTTATATGTAAATACTGGTAGATAAGTACAAGAGGGAAAGGAATAAAAAAGGGTGTTCTTAAAGACCAAAAGTCAAGAAGAGGGAACACGTGGAAGAGGAGCGAGAAGATGGAAGAGGAAGAGAAGAGGGAGAGGAGATGGTATTGACGGTCATTGGGAGCTGTTTAATGTGCTATTGATCACAGCGTCTGACCACCACACCAACATCACTCTCCCTAATTGTTTACCGCTGCCAGAGTGATTGGCAGCGGTGCTGGCAGAGTGATTGGCAGGGGCGCTGCCAGAGTGATTGGCAGGGGCGCTGGCAGAGTGATTGGCAGGGGCGCTGAGAGAGTGATTGGCAGCGGTGCTGGGAGAGTGATTGGCAGCGGTGCTGGGAGAGTGATTGGCAGCGGTGCTGGGAGAGTGATTGGCAGGGGCGCTGGGAGAGTGATTGGCAGGGGCGCTGGGAGAGTGATTGGCAGGGGCGCTGGGAGAGTGATTGGCAGGGGCGCTGGGAGAGTGATTGGCAGGGGTGCTGGGAGAGTGATTGGCAGGGGCGCTGGTAGAGTGATTGGCAGGGATGCTGGCAGAGTGATTCCTCATCCCTCCCTCCAGCACTCTCTCTCTCTCTCTCTCTCTCTCTCTCTCTCTCTCTCTCTCTCTCTCTCTCTCTCTCTCTCTCTCTCTCTCTCTCTCTCTCTCTCTCTCTCTCTCTCTCTCTCCCTTTTATTCCCTCCACGTACTTCCTTTCTCTAACTTTCTATTATCCAACATTCACATTTTGTTCTACAAACATTTGTAATATTCCTTTCTCTCCCAACTTTCCCCTTTTCTCGTGTTAGTCCCTTCCTCCTTTATTTCTCTAATCTTCCTCTCTGCTGTTCCGTATTTTATCCTCCTTTTTTCTTATTCTTTTCAGTACTCTTCTCTGTTTCATTTCTTCCGAATTGTCCCCTATTCCCGTGTTATCTTTATCAGCTCCATCTCTTTTTCTTTAGCATCTTTATTTTCCCATTCTTTATCTTTTCCACCTATATTCTCAATATCTTAATTCTCCCATTATTTTTTCTTGCCAAATATGTATTTTCTCCCGGGTCCTTTTTATCAATTTTACAACCTCCTCCTCCTCCTCCTTCCCTTTATTCCCTCTTCCCCTCCCCATCACATTCCCTTTCTTCTCTCCCCCTTATCTAATCCTCCCCCCCCCCTTCCTATTCCCCCTTCTCCATTAAAGTCAGGAATTATCCTGCTTCCCCCCCCCCTCCCTCCCCCTCGACAATCAAGGCCAATATATCGCTAATTACCTGATAAACGGCAACATTAAATGTTAATCAGAGTAGGTGTCTGCCTGTCCCGCCAATCACCTCACAGACGACGAGCCTAAATCTTATTTTCCCCAAATTTTTTTCATTTGGAATTTGGAATTTAGATGACGGGGCAAGATATCATCGCTGGCATGTAAGGTGGTGAAGGTTCCCGCCAAACACACACCGAAACTACGACGTTGGTACGACGTTGGAACAAGTTTTAACACCTCCTAACCAGTTATAACAACCAATATAGCAAGTTGTAACAACGTTCTAATACGTCATAAACACGTTAAGCCAAGAGGTAACAACATTATTACAAGTTGTAACAAGCGGAAAATAGAGACAGTTTCGGTTTGTGTTTCCAGGGTTGTTGCTGGCTGGTTGTGGTGGTTGTGTGTTGTTTAGGTCCTAAGGGTTGTTTGGGGGGGGAGGGGGTTGGGTGTGGTCGTTATGTCTACTTGTATAGGGGGATACACCCCCCTTCATCAACCATCATCATGAGGGGGGATACACCCCCTCATCAAGTGAATATATTCATTACCAAATCTTCACTTCTCATCTGTGGGGCCCAAACCCCATTTCATCTTATCTCCCGACACCTTAGTGCTGAGTCACCCTTCTTGCTTACTCATTTATTCACCCAATTTCGTCTCCATTAGTAGCTTTTTGTTCCTCCTCTTCTCTCAGAAGCTCCGAGTGTTGTCTGCACTACTCCCCTCCCCCAGTTCCCCCTCTCCCCTCTCCCCTCTTCTCTACTGGCCTCATTTTACCTCAGTTCCCCTCCTGAACACGGATTTTATTTTCATTTATATTTATGTTATATTTTTAGACATGTGTCTGCTGTTGACAGTTTAATAATAAAGTCTGCTTCTATCTTGTTTAATATATATATATATATATATATATATATATATATATATATATATATATATATATATATATATATATATATATATCAGACCACGGAGGAAAAATGAAACAGGAATTTCCTTAAGTACTTTCGTATATTAATACATCTTCAGAAGGAGTACTCCTTCTGAAGATGTATTAATATACGAAAGTACTTAAGGAAATTCCTGTTTCATTTTTCCTCCGTGGTCTGACATTGTCACATTTTTAATCACGTGTTTATTTTCGTGATACACACACACACACACACACACACATATATATATATATATATATATATATATATATATATATATATATATATATATATATATATATATATATATATATATATATATATATATATATATAGATATATACTCTCTCTCTCTCTTTCCAGCCTCCTAAAAGGAAAGGACTAATAGTTACTGAGAAAATTAGATAGAGCTATGAGTAGGATGCATGTAGTGATACCAACATATAGTGATGGACCACCAGAATGTTGACTTTTGTGTTATGGAATTTGTATAAATCGTATTTTTTTTTTATCTGCACCCATAAATGCAAGATCTTTCGTAACCTAGTAATTCTAGGCCTGATACACGGTATCTTAGGCCTAATATAGTATTATAAATAATAATATATTTATATTTGCCTGATATATATTGCTACATTAGGCCTAGGAATATTTAAGTTTGATTTTTAGCTTCATTTTATCCGGACTCTATAAAATTAATTGTACAAAGATAGGTTTACTGGTGCTCTCTATATATGTATTTCTTTGTTTATTTATTTATTTTCTATAATATGCTTTAGGTTCTTAAGAACACACTGTTGGAATCACATTTCTGAAAAAGCAAGAAAGGTATTTGAACTTTATAAGCAAAATGTTCTCTCAACTTCGTTAAATAATGTTTTAAAATTTGAAGTCATTTGGGTGTTATGGGTATAATACTCTTTTGAGCCCTGGGAGATATTAATGACTTTTATGAGGAATAGCTTTCAGACCCTCTAAGGCCTCTGAACAGTGGCTTATGCTTTACTCTTGTTGGCCTTTATTGGCCTTTATTGGCCTTTATTGGCGGTGCTGTCAGCTTCAGGCACCACCGCCATTTTTGTCACCACTACTACCACCACCATCACCACTACTACCACCACCATCACCACCACCACCTCCACCACCATCACCTCCACCACCATCACCTCCACCACCATCACCACCACCACCACTACCACCACCACCACCACCACCACCACCACCACCACCACCACCACCACCACCACCACCACCAAACCTCGCATCAATAAGGGCTACAATCACCTGTCCTTTATTAGTTCTTCTGAAGATTTTGGTGATTACTGGTCGACACAAGCCATTGTGAGGGTCGTGTGGGGGGTAGCTGCACCCCTCCCCTTGATTACCTGAGTGGGGGGGGGAGGTGGAGGGAAGGTGATGGGAGGGAGTGGAGGGAAGGTTAAGAAAGGGAGGGGAAGGAAGAGAAGGAAAAAGAAGGGGAGGGGAAGGAAGGGGGAAGGGGTGGAGGGAGAAGGAAAGGGAGGGTAGGGAAGGGAAGATGCGAGAGACACGCCGGAGACACCCAGCTGTCAGAGGGTCTAAGATTAGATACAATAGGATAAGTGAGAAGGAAGAAAGGGTAAAAAGGGCTCCAATTGGCCCTCGAGGCTGAGAGACAGTCGATAGTTAAGACACCCCAATGACGTCAGATAGTTTGATAAATCGAGATAACCAACTACTTCACGACAATAATAAGAAGAATGGTCCTTATATCCGGGGGATTAACTTGCCTTCTACATACTAAACAGACGTGTCTTAATAAGCGTTGTTTTCTAGGTGGTAAGTAAACTAAGTCACATATTTAATGTTGTCTTGTTAAACGGGGTTCTTTGCTCAGATATATATTTTTTGTAACACAACTCTATTATTTTTTTTTAACTTCTGTACCAGCAAACGTTTTATCGAACAAGTCTTTTAAATCCTATTACTTTGTAAATTTCAGAGAGCTTTTGTGTTTAAAGTTTTAGTTCTAATATGTTTTTGTAATGGTGTATACCAAGATGGGCCTGTTCTATTTTGTATGTTCCTGGAAACTTGTATTTACTGATAGTAAACTGTATAATGTTGTCATGTTGTCTGATGTAGTTTTCAGATAGTATGCATTGTATGATTGTGAAAAGTTTCACTGTGATTGTCTCTCTCTCTCTCTCTCTCTCTCTCTCTCTCTCTCTCTCTCTCTCTCTCTCTCTCTCTCTCTCTCTCTCTCTCTCTCTCTCTCTCTCTCTATCTCTCTTTCTCTTTTTCTCGTTCTTGCTTGTTCTCACATATTTTATCTCTAGTTCCCACTTATTTTACGAGACAAAGAGCCAGAATCCGCCTTTTCGTCTCAAGAACGCCGCATCGCTCAGGCGCCTTCATGAATGTCAATAAAATCGTGGCGCGTTCCTTTCTGCTGTGCTGCGAGGTGCTGGTTGCTGGGGCAGTGTTCCCTGTCCCACAAGGGAGAGGGAGAGAGAGACAGACAGACAGAGAGAGAATATGTGTATGTATGCGAGAGAGAGATCAATAAATTAACAGAGAAATGCAACTGAATGATTTGAGTAAATGACAGAAAAGGAACATATTTGTTCAGCCTCGTTGAACTAGCTCAGGAATTATGTACTTAAAAGTAAATAACAAACACCATACAAGTATTGCTGTCTTAAGATCGCATGCCAAGTCTTCCTCCACAGTTACAGACATTTTCAGAACAAAGTAGATATGATAGAAAAATAGGTCCAAAATCATTGTATTAGACAACCAGTGGATGGAAAGGCTGGACCATAGAGCTATAGCTCGATCCTGCAAGTACAGATAGGCGAATACACACAAATATCTCACGAATTTATGCAAAGTCAAACACTAATTGTTGATCTTGAATGATAGATTAATTTGCCATTAGAGACTTTTCTGTGTGTGTGTTTTTGCATCGCCAAATGAACTTTGTAAGGTAATTTATTCTCTTGGGCGCTGTACCCCGCTCGTAGATGTGGGCGGGGGGGAGGGGGCATAATGTGTACGTATGTCTGTCTGTTTACAAAATAAACAGCTTAGCAAACATGTGCTTAATATCACCTTTGGTTTGGATTATATGTTTTGCTCCACTTTCTCCGTCTTCTTCTGAATTCTCCCCCTCCACCTCCCCTTCCTCTCTTCCCCTTCCCCCCCCCCCCCCTATACCTGGTGATCCGGGTCTCGCCCGGGTCGTAATTTAGGGACACAAAGCGAGTATTCTTCCCCCGCACATTGTCAGTTCCGTCCCGCGCTGCAAATTCTTCCCCGCCATCGCCGCGAGGTGCCGGGATAGGCATCCTCATATTTCTTATAATCTCCGAATTTTTGCTTCCAGAAATACAGTAGAAAATGTAATAATAATAATAATAATAATAATAATAATAATAATAATAATAATAACAATAATAATAATAATAGTAATTATAATGATAATAATATCGTTATCATTATTACCGTGGTTATGATGACTGGATATCTGGTGTCAACACTGTCCTTTAAGAAAGAGAAAGTAGCTTTTTGGAGGAGCAGGAGCATGTTGCCAGAGCATGTTACCGGAGCATGTTACCGGAGCATGTTACCGGAGCATGTTACCGGAGCATGTTACCGGAGCATGTTACCGGAGCATGTTACCTGAGCATGTTACTGGAGCATGTTACCGGAGCATGTTACCTGAGCATGTTGCAGGCGCATGTTGGAGAAAGATCTTGCAGGAAGAGGAAGGTGTTGTCCTTCACAGCCACCCGACCACTACAGCAGACGTGCAGACATGAGCAACAAGCCAGAGTGAGAGGGGCTGCAGGTAGACTGCCAGAAGCAGGTGACAGTTGTTACCGTGCAGTAATTGCTCAAACACGAGAGTCAAGGGAATAACAGGTAAGGTAGGGAGGTGGGTTTTAAATGTTCTAATAAGTATATTACAATTCCACACCGTTAAAAATGCATCTGTTTACCTAACCAGAAAGGTACGAGTTCAGGCAACTTAGCAAACGTCAAAATTACGATGCTTTAAATTGGGTAGAGCGACGGTCTCGGTTCTCGCAGGTCGACGTTCAATCCCCGACTGTCCAAGTGGTTGGGCACCAGTCCTTCCCTCCCCCTTCCCATCCCAAATCCCTATCCTGACTCCTTCCTTCCAAGTGTTATATAGTCTTAATGACTTGCCTCTTTCTCCTGATAGTTCGCTTCCCTTCCCTTCCCAAATGCTTGCCTTAACCCACTCGCCCACGATAGGACAAAAGCCATTCAATCAGGAACGCTGTTGAGTCCGCTATGGGGTGTGTGGGGGCTCGAACTGGTGCCACAAGCAGGCTTCACAAGTAGCCCGCCTGGCCAGAGGGTAATGGTGTTACCCTTCACTATACGCTTACTCTTCACAACAAAATAAACCATAAGGCATAATATATAAATGAAAAAATAATTATGATTTTTAATTACGATTTCATGCCATTATTATTATTTGGTGCAATTGCACGATGCTTTGCTTGCAATCACCAAGCAAAGACTGCCAGGCCAGACTGCGATAGAAAAACTATCGAAATTATCTAGAGGTACTTGCTACAGGTAAACAATCCCTATTAGTATAAAACATGTCTTAATGGTAGTGAGAGAAAATGGTGAGAGAGAGAGAGAGAGAAAAAAAAAAGAAAGAGAGAGAGACACACACACACACACACACACATTTGAGTGTTAAGTTTATCCACTGAACACACTAATATTTCTGGCTCTTCTGGAGTTCACAGGTGAACAGGTCTGGTGTGTATATATGAACCAAAGCCAGAGCAACAGACAGAAACATACACAGAGCTTCATGAAAACATTTATAAGTTCAACCAACACGAAGACTGGTGCTAAGATACACCATGGAAGGGGGGGGGGCGAGGCAGTGTACATAGCAATAATATTAACAAATAAACAAATACAGGGATCACCAAAGACCCAACAATTTCTTGAAAGGAGAACAGATGAGGCTCCAACATGTAAACAATAGTGTTAATTTACACAGTCACGGACATTTTTCTTTCTTTATAATGTCTTTTTTCCCCTTAACGACAGACGTAATCACTTGGCGTAACTAGTTGGTTATTAGTAGTGGTGTCCTGTACCGGGGTAATCACTCAAGGTGAGACAGAGGAACATGGGATGACCTTTGATGACCTCCGGGATGAGTAGACTTGACCATTGTTGACCTCGGCATGAGTAGAGATTTTTTGGGGATGATTTCCAGTGTTGGAGACCTGAGGTGAGGTCTAGCATTTACCGATGACTTCTGACAACCTGCTGGGTTAGGGTGGTTAGGTTAGGTTAGGGTGGTTAGGTAGGTTAGGGTGGTTAGGTAGGTTAGGGTGGTTAGGTTAGGTTAGGTTAGGGTGGTTAGGTTAGGTAGGTTAGGTTAGGTTAGGTTAGGTAGGTTAGGTTAGGTTAGGGTGGTTAGGTTAGGTAGGTTAGGTTAGGTTAGGTAGGTTAGGTTAGGTTAGGTTAGGTTAGGTTAGGTAGGTTAGGTTAGGTTAGGTAGGTTAGGTTAGGTTAGGTTAGGTAGGTTAGGTTAGGTTAGGTAGGTTAGGTTAGGTTAGGGTGGTTAGGTTAGGTAGGTTAGGTTAGGTTAGGTAGGTTAGGTTAGGTTAGGTTAGTTAGGTTAGGTTAGGTTAGGTAGGTTAGGTTAGGTTAGGTAGGTTAGGTTAGGTTAGGTAGGTTAGGTTAGAATATGTTAGGTTACCTTAGGTTATGTAAGTTAAGTTTGGTCGTATTTTACATTAATTTTAAGTCGAGATAAACACAAGTAAAATCCTATATGTAATGTAATGTAATGAAAACTTTATCATTCCATTTTTTATATAAAAATATATTATTTCAGAAAAAACTCGGCTTGTTAGGCAAATTGGGCCTTGCATCCTAGGCCAAGTAGTGCGTTCTGGCTATTACTCTATAATAGCTTCTGGTTAATCACCAGAACACACACACACACACACACCACACCGGTGTGTGTGTGTGTGTGTGTGTGTGTGTGTGTGTGTGGGCGCCGGTAGCTGTGTAGATAGCACGCTGGACACGTAATCCTGTGGCCCGGGTTCGATTCCTGGCGCCGTCAAGAAACAATTGGCAGAGTTTCTTTCACCCCGATGTGCCTGTTACCTAGCAGTAAATAGGTACCTGGGAGTTAGACAGCTGTTACGGGCTGCTTCTTGTGTGTGTGTGTGTGTGTGTGTGTGTGTGTGTGTGTGTGTGTGTGTGTGTGTGTGTGTGTGTGTGTGTGTGTGTGTGTGTGTGTACACTCCTCAACTACACCTCCAGCACAGTACACCTCACAACCTACCACTTCCTACACCTCACACTTAACACCCTACACGCCCACCCCATAACCCAGCCTGCACCACCCCCACTCCCCCTGCCAACGATCACCAGCCCTCGCCCCAGTGGGGTGAGAGAGGGCTGGGGTGTGGGGGGAGGTTGGGAAGCACGCAACATGGCGTGGTAGGGGGCCGTACTGGGCCGGAATACACACACGCGGGATAGCCAACATAACACAACATACCTTTACGCACTGACGCTAGTGTGGGGCTGTGCTCCCCTCCCCCCCTTATTACCAGCCCGGCACACCGCACCACAACGCACTGAACGCGTCACCTGTGCTTGGATATGGGAGAGTCCCTAAGTCTTGGTGAAGAGAATAAAAGACATTCGAGGGATCCATTTTGGACCCCGGGTCTGTACTTGAATATTGCCTTCTCCCACTCTCACTTTATATTAGTATATATATATATATATGTATTCACCTAGGTGTGCTTGTGGGGGTTAAGCTCTGCTCATTCGGCCCGCCTCTCAACTGTCAATCAATCAACTGTTACTAAATACTTTTTTTCCACACACACACACACACACACACACACACACACACACACACACACACACACACACACACACACACACACACACACACACACACACACACATCGCCCACAGTCCCTAAAATTACCTGAAAAAAACTAGAATTACAGACACCAAGAAACAGAAAGAGGAGGAAAGGAAAGGCAGAAATCGTGTGAAAGGGGAGGTAGTAGATAGAGTGATTAGGTAACTGCATGATTGAAAGGGCAAGACAAAAGCACTGTGCTGGGAGACAGCAGGAGCCGAACAAAAGAACAAAAGAAAGAAGGGAGAGAGAGAGAGAGAGAGAGAGAGAGAGAGAGAGAGAGAGAGAGAGAGAGAGAGAGAGAGAGAGAGAGAGAGAGAGAGAGAGAGAGAGAGAGAGAGACAGACAGATTCATAGAAAGCTAAGAACCCGGTAAAGAGATCAAGGCGAGTGCTCATGGGGTCAATATTTTTCCCCCCTCCTCTTCTTCCATCCTCCATTACTCCATCCTTCGTCTTCCATCCTTCGTGTACCTGTCAGTTCCCTTACTATGTTTGTGATGATCAACTCCCTTCTGTTCTCTTCCCTCTTTCTCCTATCTTCCAATGACGTATTTTTGCTTGTCTTTCCTCGTCTCTGTTGTTCTCTCTTGCTGTGTGTTTGTTGATGTCAGTCTGTCTTTCATTCCAATTATTTTTCAACCACTTGGGCTGGACGGTTTAGCGAGGGTCTCTCTTCATGCAAGGTCGGCGTTCAATCCCCGACCGTCCACAAGTGATTGGGTACCATTCCTTTTCCCCCGTCCCATCCCAAATCCTTGTTCTCATACCCTTTCTGAAGTGATATATAGCCGTGCAAGGAGCTCTACCGTCCAGCCCAAGTGGATGGACAGATTGGGAGAGAGATGACAGGAAATAAATTTTTGAGGACAGCAGTAATAGGGGGAATGCGATCTCTCTCTGTCTCTCTCTCTCTCTCTCTCTCTCTCTCTCTCTCTCTCTCTCTCTCTCTCTCTCTCTCTCTCTCTCTCTCTCTCTCTCTCTCTCACTCACTCTCTCCTTCACACACACAAGCCTACCCCTTTTGTGTGAGAATTTCTGAGCCACCTTATCATATATTTATTCCATGGAAAAAATTTGCCCAGTGAGAAATAGAACTTCCAGGTCACAGAATACACACAAAACTAACTTTTCTCTATGTTTCCTCATTCCCAACATTTATATATATATATATATATATATATATATATATATATATATATATATATATATATATATATATATATATATATTATATATATATATATATATTACACAAAATATGTTTTTTTGCTTTTCATGGAGAAGCCTTTAAGAGGTTAAACGAGCAGGAAATGTAGTTTACTTAGGCAACAGAGGCTTCCACTTGACCCGGGAGGTGGAAGTCTTGAGGTTGCATTAAGGATTCGTTTAGCACTTACAGTGGTATTGTGTGGTGGTGGTTGTGGTGGTGGTGGTTGTGGTTGGTGGTAGTGATAGTGGTTGTGGTGGTGACGATGTTGGGGGAAAATACTGGAGGGCCAGGTCCCATATCTACACAATAACAACATACTGGCGCGAACGATATGGAAGAAAATGCAGAATAGAACCAGTAAAAAGCAGAGGTGCCAAAGGACAAAATCAGAGAACACTGTATAAACATCAGAGGTCCGCGGTTGCTTCAACATCCTCCCAGTGGGACATAAGAAATATTGCCGGAACAACCGTGGACATCTTCAAGAGAAAACTAGATTGTTTTCTCCAAGAAGTGCCGGACCAACCGGGCTGTGGTGGGTATGTGAGCCTGCGGGCCGCTCCAAGCAACAGTCCTGGTGGACCAAACTCTCACAAGTCAAGCCTGGCCTCGGGCCGGGCTTAGGGAAGTAGAAGAACTCCCAGAACCCCATCAAGCAGATAGTTACTCGTCTAATTGTACTCACCTAGTACAGGTGAGAGAAGAGGAGGAAGAGAATACGACAGAGAGAGAGAAGAGAGAGAGAGAGAGAGAGAGAGAGAGAGAGAGAGAGAGAGAGAGAGAGAGAGAGAGAGAGAGGAGGGAGGGAGGGAGGGAGGTAGGGGAGAATGGTAGGGGCGGTAAATGAGAGGAGAGAAGGACCAGAGCCTAGCCGCCCTGGAGCCGGCCCCGCCCGCACTGCGACCCGTCCTGAACAACACAGAGACATGTCGCTAATTTGTCCCAGTCTGCTTGTACCCAATTACCCGAGGCTTTATGACTGCCCACATTACAAAAAACAATACTTAAAGAATTATTTACAGAAGCTTACGTGACGTAAAGAACTTACTGTTAAGCAAATACAGAGATTGCGTGAGGGAGAGGGGAGGAGGGAAGAGGAGAGGGAGAGGGGAGGAGGATAGGGGAGAGGGAGAGGGGAGAGGCAGAGGGGAGAGTGTGTCTGGCGCCAGCCTTGCATGTCTGCAGTGAAGAGTGGCTCAATATAGGAATCCAGTTTTCCCTTTTTATAAAAGTCAGTTTATATCGCTAACAATATATAAAAGAACCGCTAAATATGGTCGTTATCTCTTAAAAGTGTTTTATCGAAGGATTGTAGATGCTGCAAGAGATCAAGGAAGTAACACAGCCTCTCCAGATTTTCGGGAAGAGTAGTTGTGGCATCTTCTCCCCCCCCCCCTAGCTTTCGTAGTATTGTGACGAATAAATCCACGATTCGTAAAAGGACGAGCACTGGCGGAGGTAAAGAGGCGATCTGAAAGGAATCCTTGAAATCCTTCGCAGGTCAGAGATTGAGAGCTCTAGAAGGGTCTCGAACCGTCGCTTTGGCTCTTGTGAAGTGCCAAAGCGGTCGGTCACACGTGTGTGTGTGTGTGTGTGTGTGTGTGTGTGTGTGTGTGTGTGTGTGTGTGTGTGTGTGTGTGTGTGTGTGTGTGTGTGTGTGGAGGTCATTCCTCCACATGGCGTCTTTCTTGCCGTCTGGTGGTTTTGCTACGAATATAATGGACCGATATATTACTGTAAGTGTGGTACACTCTATAATACAGTTACACCACTAACACGACAGGGTGCTGGCGCGTTACTCTTACAGTCGCAGACAGTCCAAGAAATACACGAACTCTCATGCATTTGTGTAATCGAATAGATTTTTTTTAGTTCCGTTGGATATTACATGATTGCTGTTGCCTCGTTACTCTTACTGGAATCAAATGCTGTTGGTGCATCGATGGCACACTTCTGGAATTCCTGGGATTTACACACCCACAAAAGTTCCTGGAAGGAAAGGGAACTATCGGGGGAAAGCACCAAGCCATTACGACTATATAGCACTTGGAAGGGGTGAGGATAAGGATTTGGGATGGGACGGGGGAAAAGGAATGGTACCCGAACCACTTGGACGGTCGGGGATTGAACGCCGACCTGCATGAAGCCAGACCGTCGCTCTTCCGTCCAGCCTAAGTGGTTGGAAAAACAAGTAATAGATTAATAATAAAAATTAAAGTGCCTGGAACGTTTATTGCAAAACAAAATGCTGTTGTGTATTAATTAAATCTTATTGAACATTACTGGAACACATCGTGGGCTTCTGGATCACCGCTGGAACAACTTACTGTGTTTAGAATGTTTGCAGAAAGACTAGTGGAGCCGTTGCTTGGGCATTTGAGGAACGCTCTTATAAAATGTATGGAATGTGAGTGAAACATTGCTGGGGGGCTACACAAACACTCCCGGAATACCTCGGGCCTGCCAGCCAAGACGTCCAGGCAAGGAACCTTGTGTGAAGGTTGTAAAAAGTGTTGAAGAATATGCAGACAAATTAAGGAGGAAAGAGGGAGACGGAGAGAAGTAGAAAAAGAGATAGAGAGTGGGAGAGAGAGTGAGAGAGTGGGAGAGAGGGAGAGAGGTAGGGGTTTCATGGGTGTGTGAGAGGAAATTGGTCTGAAGGCTTGACCTTCAGCTGCGCCTGCATTTCACCCTGAGATACATAGTTTTATTTAATAGTTTGATTATAAATCTTAAAGGGAATCATTTATATCCTGTCATTTTCTTTATATCTATTGCGCATTTACTTTGAAATATAGTAATTACATTAAATTAGTTTTTTTTCCTATCTCTGTCTTCCTGTAGAAGTCAAACATAATTGTATTCCTTTATTGTAAAGCATCATTAAAGTATGGTAATGGGATTACATATATCTCTGTGGAAGCCTCGCCACTCACACGGCAGGGATTCCGCCTTATTTTGTCTCTCACAGTTCGGACTTGGCACCGACTTCCGCCCGCCACGAACACCCTCACTTCCGTGTTCTAACACGAGCTAGGAACCTCTTCGAGGCCGTCGGAATGA
>NC_091215.1:22836936-22864436 GCF_040958095.1 Procambarus clarkii | reverse complement strand
CAGATTATATACATATAGCTTTTACATAGTGTTTAGGCTGCTTTTGTTCTCTACGTCATAATTTTGTTCTCTACGTCATGATTTTGTTCTCTGCGTCATGATTTTGTTCTCTGCGTCATGATTTTGTTCTCTGCGTCATGATTTTGTTCTCTGCGTCATAATTTTGTTCTCTACGTCATAATTTTGTTCTCTACGTCATAATTTTGTTCTCTACGTCATAATTTTGTTCTCTACGTCATAATTTTGTTCTCTACGTCATAATTTTGTTCTCTGCGTCATAATTTTGTTCTCTACGTCATAATTTTGTTCTCTACGTCATAATTTTGTTCTCTACGTCATAATTTTGTTCTCTACGTCATAATTTTGTTCTCTACGTCATGATTTTGTTCTCTAATCAAGATGTTATTTTCTGTGTTATGATTTTGTTCTATGTGCTAATATATTGTTCTCTACGTCAATAGGAATATAGAATTACTCCATCGATTTACTCTTAGGAATTTCTTGCTTGTGTTATCTAGATCTTGGAAACCAGTGAAATACATCTTCCTTAAGTCACTTGTGTTATCTAGATCTGGGAAACCAGTGAAATACATCTTCCTTAAGTCACTTGTGTTATCTAGATCTGGGAAACCAGTGAAATACATCTTCCTTAAGTCAAAAAAAAAATCGTAAAAAAAATCTTTTATCCAAATTGTATTAACATACGAGCGTGTTAATTAATTTGTCAAATGCATCATCCTAAATTGTGTAATAGAGTGAAGGGATGAGTCGGAGCTATGAGTGAAATGCTACGGGTTGACCAGCCTGAGGTATGCAGGTATTGTTGTCAGGTATTCGGCTCACATATTTTTTCCACAAAAGAGGTGCGGACATATTGCATGTGTTATTCACTTTGAACAATTAATCATGGCGAGGGTATTATTTATTCCTGGTGTCACGTTATTGGGGGACCGGTGTTTGTTAAGCTGTGGCCGCCAGGGTGTAATTTATACTTTTGAAATCGAGTTGTATATTGTGTATGGTGTATACTGAGTTAGAGATGAGTGTTGTGGGCAGTTGCGTCCAACAGCCTGGTTGACCTGACCACCAACCAGGAGGTCTGGTCAGAGACCGGGTCGCGGGGACGTTGATCCCTGGAATGAACATGAGGTTGGCGCCAGGTAGGTAAGTAGTGAGTGTACTCACCTAATTGTACTCACCTAATTGTGCTTGCGGGGGTTGAGCTCTGGCTCTTTGGTCCCGCCTCTCAATTGTCAATCAACTGATGGTGTGTGTGTGTGACGCCGTAGAATAGTACAAAAGTTTAAAGTGTGGGAATGGGGGTTGTTGAGACTCGGGGGGGGGGGGGGGAATTTCAACTAGTGCCCCCCATCCCGTCCACTTTTCCATCCAGTATAGCACTATCCCTTCCCACCCTTCACCCTTTCCTTTCTCTCATAATTTCCTCTTCCCTTCACTATGAGTGCCTTCGTGGGCCTACTGCTCTCTCACGCCCTATTCCCTTCACGTGTCTTCACTAACTGTTGCCACCTACTCTATTTCTCTTTCTCTACCTCTCACTCTTTTTCATGTTCTCGCTTTGTCCTTCTCTCATTTCTCCCTTTCAATCATTTACTTCCCTGTTCGTTATCCCTTCCGTAATCGGATCTCACTTCACAACTCCTTCTTGTACATTCTGCCCCTTTCCTTCATCTTTTTTTTCCCTCCCTTTCCCCCTCCCCTCAATCTCTATCCCTTCCACCACTCTCTTCCCCCGCTCCTTCTCTCCCTTTCCCCTTCTCATTCTTCCTCTTCCTCCCTCTCATTCTTCCCCTTCCTCCCTCTCATTCTTCCTCTTCCTCCCTCTCATTCTTCCTGTTCCTCCCTCTCATTCTTCCTCTTCCTCCCTCTCATTCTTCCTCTTCCTCCATTCGTTGACGATGTCGTAGATCAGTGTGGCCAGAGGTCAGGGTATGGGAGCTGGTCTCCCAGGTCGGCCACAGTGTTGTTTGAGTTCCGCCAGAACGATTTGTTGATTTTGTGACGAGTGGATTGGTCGGCACATTATCGGGTGGGCGGGGCCTATGTGTAGTGTGGGCGGGGTTTGTGGGTAGGTAGTATCGGGTGATTGGGTGTGTCAAGGGTGGAGGTGGGGCGAGGGTATGGGGCGTGGACATGGCCACCAGCGTGTCCCGTGTCCCGACACAGGGCTTCAGGACGTCGGCGCCGTGTCAACACAGTGCATGACAGACTCCACTACTACGAGGTGGGTCAACCTCCACAACCTCAACCTAATACCACGGTGACACATGTCGACAGTACATGACCTTGCACGACCTCCGACGTCGACGTAACTCCTGTCATCATCGATTAAAGCAACAATGGCTATCAACTCTAACACGACACCTTTCAATACTACCTTACCACCTACCACCACTACAACACCTGCCGCACCAACACAACACCTACCAACATCACTACAACACCCGTCACAACCACAACACCAACACATTAGGTGGCGTTCTGTAGTCTGTCATCGGCGGCAGACATTAGCAGGATAACATCAGCGGCGTATGCACTGATTGCCGAAACACCAGGGGGGTCTAGGACGCTCAGATACACCACACACACACACACACACACACACACACACACACACACACACACACACACACACACACACACACACACACACACACACACACACACACATGCAAGAAGAACCTCTTCACAGTAATAGTAGTGAGCAAGTGGAATCAGTTGAGACTAACCCCACCTTAATTCCAAGAATAGATGTGACAGGAGCCATTGCAGTAGGCAACCCGTGACCAACGCGATCCAGGAGCTGAAAGTTGCCGTGTAATCACAAGTAGGTGCGTACAGCACCTGTCAACACCACAACACCTGTCAACACCACAACACCTGTCAACTCCCCCCATACTCGTCCCCCCTTTGCCTCCTGGGGGTGAGGGGGGCGGCCAGCCCCGGAGTCAATACCACCGATGGAGCGTGTAAGCCAATATTTACCGGGTAGCGTTTGACAGTATCGTTGCATGGGGGGGGGTAATAACGCCACTTCCTCTGTCAGTTTAATAATGCTGAAAGCCTTTTTATTTTTGGTATATATATATATCTATATATATTGCCATCCCAGCCGTCACCCTCGCTAATGGAACATCTATTATACACGCCCCGGCGTCTCCCGCCTGACGTCGGCTTCGGCAACGACACGGAATATTATAGAAAATGGGGGCGCTATAAGGTGGGGGTACATCACTAGACGAGGAGTTAGTATGATTGCCGCGTGTTTCATATGGCTGGCGGCGTCAGCGGCGTCAGCGGCGTCAGCACAGACAATTGTAGCCAGAGGCAGATTGGTGGGGAGTGTGGGGGATTGTTGACGAGGTCATCACAACTCGTCATCCCGCACGCAGGCCGGGCAGGCCGGGCAGGCCGGGCAGGCCGGGCAGGCCGGGCAGGCCGGGGTTGCCTGCGGTGGAGGTGTGTCATTCATGGCCGCCGTCTCCTTATTTTCTTAAGCGGAATGTGTTGTTCCTATTGACCCGCCTCCAGTCTCGCCCACTCACACCGCCACTATACCCAGACACTGTCGATGACTGGTACTACCTGCCCGTTCATTATCACAACACTACCTCATACCACCACCACTACCACCACTACTACTGCTACTACCACCCTTCATTTTCACAACTACCCCCCACCATATGACCCCCTCCATCATAATCATAAAATGTTCCTCCTTCCTCCCTATTTACACCCTTCACCCCCCCCCCCTCCTCCCCCGCTCGTTACCTCAACTGTGGGTATTATATCAGCTGATGCCTTCGTGGCGGAGATGGCGTCGTGGGCTGGTCCTTCCTTCAAGTGCTTCCTCTTCCCCACCTCTTCCTCTTCACTGTCTCATCTACATTTGTCTTCTCCTCTTCCCCGTTCCTCTTCATCCATTTGTCCTCTTCGCTTCCTTCCTGGAACCCGTCGTTTGTTTCTTTCAAGATTTCCACGAAATTCCTCGAGTGGGACAGTTGTAGGTTCATTCATAAACACCATCATTTCTAAGGACTCAAGGAATTTTTAAACCAATTCATTCGTCAAATTCTGCGAAACATCTTCGAGGAATTACGCGACTTGTTCTGTGCTCATTCACTACTTAATTGGAAACTTTGAATCATTTGAAGAAAAAGTTTGCGTACATTTCACACGAAAGTTTTAAAGTGCGCAGCGTACGTTCATTCATGAATTACAAGAAAACTTGGAGTAAAGACTGAAGCATTTTTCCCGTTGATTAGTGTAGTTCACGGCCGACCTTGAGATAAAGGTACCGTATGTGAGCACTCATTGACCTCAAACGATAACGAGGATAAACAATAGATTACTACGTCATTCATTGACTCCAAACGATAACAAGGATAAACAATAGATTTTTACGTCATTCATTGACTCCAAACGATAACCAGAGTAAAAATAGATTATCAAGACATTCATTGATTCTGAACGATTAACCAGGATGAAGTGTTTTAGAGACTCTTGACAATGAATAATTGCACAGCACCCACACTTGATGCTGTCTTTGTGGTTACAAGTGTCGCTGGTGCTCCGATTGGTGCTCCGTTGGTGCTCCGTTGGTGCTCCGTTGGTGCTCCGTTAGTGCTCCGCTGGCTGTTTCAGTGTGCCACATTGCATGCTTCACATACCAAATAATCACCACCCGAGCAGGAATGCTTGCAAGTAATGCTTGCAGGACATGCTTGCAGAACGGTCATTATAACCCCCTCCTTCCTGTCTTCCTCCGCGGGGCTCAATGTTGGGAGTTCTACTGGAGCGCTACTGGAGTTCAACACGAGCAAATGTAAAGTTATGGAAATGGGACTAGGAGATAGGAGACCAAAGGGACAGTACACAATGAAGGGGAACAGCCTACCTGTGACGACGCGAGAAAGAGACCTGGGGGTGGACGTAACACCTAATCTAACTCTTGAGGCACATATAAATAGGATAACGACAGCAGCGTACTCTACACTGGCAAAAGTTAGAACATCATTCAGAAACCTAAGTAAGGAGGCATTTAGGGCGCTTTACACTGCCTACGTGAGGCCAGTCTTAGAGTATGCCGCCTCATCATGGAGTCCCCATCTGAAGAAGCATATACGGAAACTGGAAAAGGTTCAGAGGTTTGCAACAAGACTCATCCCAGAGTTACGAGGGATGGGGTATGAGGAGCGCCTGAGGGAACTGTGCCTTATGACACTAGAAAGAAGAAGGGAGAGGGGGGACATGATAGGAACGTATAAAATACTCAGGGGGATTGACAGAGTGGACATAGACGAAATGTTCACACGGAATAGTAACAGAACGAGGGGACATGGGTGGAACCTGGAAACTTAGATGAGTCACAGAGATGTTAGGTAGTTTTCTTTTAGCGTGAGAATAGTGGAAAATGGAATGCACTTCAGGAACAGGTTGTGGAAGCAAATACTATTCATAATTTTAAAACCAGGTATGATAGGGAAATGGGACAAGAGTCATTGCTGTAAACAACCGATGCTCGAAAGGCGGGATCCAAGAGTCAATGCTCGATCCTGCAGACACAATTAGGTGAGCACACATACACACACACACACACACACACACACACACACACACACACACACACACACACACACACACATACACACACACACACACACACACACACACACACACACACACACACACACACACACACACACACAAACACACACACACACACACACACACTGTTTGAATTCTACACGGTCTTAGAATTGAAATCCTTGTTGTCAGTAAAGGTGGCGGTGTATATATGATGAGCTGCCGTTGACCTGAGAGGTCCAAGGTCAGAGGGCCGTGTCCAAGCCTCCCAGGAGGTGTGTGAGTGGTGTACATGACTTAGTGATGACTTCCCCCGAGCCGCGGCCCCTCAATCGTTCACCTGGTGACCTTGAAGGGCAGCAGAGCTTGTTCCGGCGCCCTTTAGACGCCCTCCAACATCTCCCTGTGCTCCTTACATCTTCTTATTACCCTTCAAGACGTCATATAATATGTCAGCGTACATGTTTCGTCTTGTTCTGTACTGCATCTGGATACAAGATTTTATATTATGTATTTCTTTACGGGAAAGGTGAGGGCAGTGCTGTGTGTGACCGCTGGTTCTCAAGGCCTCCGCGTATTGCTAAAATATGAGCGTGCTTTTCAAAGTGAGAGTGCGGCACTGTTCAAAGTTCACGGTATTTACTAACCAAAGGTGCTCTACTGTGTGGACCTGTGTATCTTGCCTCCTCTCACTCACACACACACACACACACACACACACACACACACACACACACACACACACACACACACACACACACACACACACACACACACAAACATACACACACCTGCACAAGATGAAAGTACGATCCGTCAAGGGGCTACTTAGAGTTCAACTCAAGGAAGTGCAGAGTGATGAAGCCGGTTATAGGGAAGAGACGTCCGTTCACAAGGTATCACACAGGAGAGAAAATCCTGCTGGAATCGACCATAAAAGAAGACTTGGGAGATGATATTACCGCCAGCCCCACATCAAAAGACTACACCCAGCTGCCTTCGGAAGCCTCGCTAATATAACAACAGCCTTGAGCAATCTGAACAAAGAGATTAGACTCGAATATATTTGTCCCCACGAAGTAGACGACCATATGTATTACCCCCCCTGTCAACTACCCCTACATCTACCCACTACCCCTACATCTACCCTCTACCACCACCACAACAATCAGTGGAGGCCCCAGCAACACGCAGTGGTGGTGTCGGTCCCAGGGGGAGACGAGCGCCAGATTGAGACCTCAAGAATTTGTTCAACCATTCAATAAATCTTCAAAAATAAGTTCCGTCCTCGGAGGGCGGGCCGAGGAATTTAATATTCCTCCGTGGAGGATACGAGAGGGAAAAGCTTAGTCTTATTTTATTGCGCTGGCTCCTATTCCGCCATTTTTGCGCCACCACGGCATGATTTATGGCGCTGACGGCTCACCGGGCCGTGAAAAACCTCGGCCTAAAAGCAGTTGTCATATTTCTTGCACAACTTACGAATTAATACGTTTTATCCTTGGCAGTTTGTGCCTAAGTGAGTTGTGTCGCAAATGCAGCAGCAAGAGGCATTGCCAAGAATTTTTTCAGTGACAGATTTCTTAATAAATGGAATGGGTTCAGTAAGGAATTTGTTGAGTGCCATTATTCACAGCTTTAAATGCGGGTGTAAGAAGAGTCTGGGAGGCGGGACCCGAGAGCTGTAGCTCCTTTCCTCGCAAGTACAACCAGGTGATTATAAGTACACGGAATGAGAATGAGTACAAGGTAATCTTGGTACTCCAAGGCACCATACCATGAAGACCGTACCGTGAAGCACCGTACCATGGAGCACCGTACCGTGAAGCACCGTACCATGGAGCACCATACCATGGAGCACCATACCTGGAACACCATACCTTGGAGCACATTCCATGATTGCGTTTTACCGCTTCTTTGATGGTCGGGATAGCACAATTTGTGTTGCACTGGGAGCTCCGTCGTCATGCTGGCCGGTGTGTCGTCGTGGCTATCTTGAGGTTATCTTGAGATGATTTCGGGGCTTTAGTGTCCCCGACCAGGCCTCCACCCCCAGGAAGCAGCCCGTGACAGCTGACTAACACCCAGGTACCTATTTACTGCTAGGTAACAGGTGCATCAGGGTGAAAGAAACTCTGCCTATCGTTTCTCCCCGGCGCCCGGGATCGAACCCGGGACCACAGGATCACGCGTCCAGTGATGTTTCCGCTCAGCCACCGGCTCCCTGAGTGGCCTGTACTTCATCTAGGCCGATCTTTTGTCTTGTCCATAATTTGAAATTTTTGGTGGTCATTGAATTTGAACTTGATCTTAGAATATTTTCCATTCCTCCGGAGCAGTCTCAGCTTTCCCCCCCCCCCTCTCTCTCTCTCTCTCTCTCTCTCTCTCTCTCTCTCTCTCTCTCTCTCTCTCTCTCTCTCTCTCTCTCTCTCTCTCTCTCTCTCTCTCTCTCTCTGTCTCTCTGTCTCTCTCTCTCTCTCTCTCTCTCTCTCTCTCTCTCTCTCTCTCTCTCTCTCTCTCTCTCTCTCTCTCTCTCTCTCTCTCTCTCTCTCTCTCTCGCTCTCTCTCTGTCTCTCTGTCTCTCTCTCTCTCTCTCTCTCTCTCTCTCTCTCTCTGTCTCTCTGTCTCTGTCTCTCTCTCTCTCTCTCTCTCTCTCTCTCTCTCTCTCTCTCTCTCTCTCTCTCTCTCTCTCTCTCTCTCTCTCTCTCTCTCTCTCGCTCTCTCTCTGTCTCTCTGTCTCTCTCTCTCTCTCTCTCTCTCTCTCTCTCTCTCTCTCTCTCTCTCTCTCTCTCTCTCTCTCTCTCTCTCTCTCTCTCTCTTGCTTTCTCTTTGCAAATTTCGAATATAGAAGCCTCGAGTATTTTTTGCAGTTTTCGCCTTTTGTAATTTTTCTTAACTGAAGGAAAAAAAATTAAGTGGGTGGAGTTCATTAGCAGGTAAATATTCCTTAACGAGAAGAGAAAGAATAAGAGGACAAAATATTGAAGATAACGGAGAAGGGAGAGGAGAGTAGACAGTTTAGAGGAGAATGTAAAGAGAGAGAGAAACGAGGAAAGAAGAGCAAAAGGGTAGGGATAGAAGGGATTGGAGAAGGAAGAGAAAAGGGTTGAAAAAGAGATATCTAAAAAAGGAGGCAAAGAGGGACTAATTATTCTTTCTGTCTCTGTTTCTGTGTTGGTCTCTTGCGCTGCCTAGAGTTTGGTTCTTCCTAGTTCCTCTCCTTCTCTTTCTTTCCCTCACTGTCTTTCTCTATATTCCTAGATGATAAATAGATGAACTGGCGAAAGTACATTTAAACACACACACACACACACACACACACACACACACACACACACACACACACACACACACACACACACACACACACACACACACACACACACACACACACACACACACACACACACACACACACACACACACACACGCATGCACACACACACACAAACACTAAAGTAGCACGTTGCTGAAGCAAACACTATTCACAATTTTAAAACTATATACGAAAGGGAAGTAGGACAAGAGTCACTGCTTTAAACAACCGGCGGCTAGAAAGACGGGACCCAAGAGCCGATGTTCACTCGTGCAGGCACAAATAGATGAGTACACAAGCACTGTAGTTATCACGTATAATGAGGTGGAAGATGAGATAGTGTAGTCTAACCCCATACACATAGCTTTTGGAGAAGTTGTTGACCAGACCACACACTACAAGGTGAAAGGACGGCGACGTTTCGGTCCGTCCTGGACCATTATTAATCGACTTGAGAATGGTCTAGGACGGACCGAAACGTCGTCGTCCCTTCAGCTTCTAGTGTGTGGTCTGGTCAACATACTTTAACCACGTTATTGTGACTCATCGCTTGCTTTTGGAGAAGTTAGCGTATTAGATATAAAAGGGAGAGCTTAGGAGCTGATACTCGCCTTACAAGCACATCTAGGAGAGTGCCTCTAGGTTCAGACTCGTCACACAGACAGAAAATCAAAACCAGAATGACGAAAATAGAAACTTTCGACCCAGCGATGACGACAAAGAGTGGCGAGGCATTAATTACAAAGGCAGGTGAGAGGAGAAGGTAATTAAGAGGACGACAGGTAATCAGTGAGCAAGCCAATATTTGTGTACGATCGTTTGCAAGAGGTAATTAGCAGGTGGAAGCCGGACACCGTTTTCTTTCTTCATTTGGGATGCTGGCAAGAGTTATTGCCTCTGATGCCAAACCTTATGCACTTAACAGTGATTGCTGTTGGGTACGTGCCCAACATAGGCGGGGACGAGGTTGTTATCAATGAAACAACTGCCACTTGATACAGTGTCAAAGTGACCCCCATAAGGAATGTTGCTGTATCACATCAACTTGATTCCGATTTTTCCTACTATATACCAAAACATTATGCACAGATGTCTGAAAAAATACAATTCTAACTATCGTACTTTACCTGTAATAGCCTGTAATATATGTTCCTGAAGGTATCAACCTCGGTCTCCATACCACCATGATGCCCCAGACCTCCACTCCCACCTTCCCTAGTGTCACCCACCCACATGTCGGCTCAGCCACCCTCATGTCGGCTCAGCCACCATCATGTCGGCTCAGCCACCCTCATGTCGGCTCAGCCACCCTCATGTCGGCTCAGCCACCCTCATGTCGGCTCAGCCACCCTCATGTCGGCTCAGCCACCCTCATGTCGGCTCAGCCACCCTCATGTCGGCTCAGCCACCCTCATGTCGGCTCAGCCACCCTCATGTCGGCTCAGCCACCCTCATGTCGGCTCAGCCACCCTCATGTCGGCTCAGCCACCCTCATGTCGGCTCAGCCACCCTCATGTCGGCTCAGCCACCCTCATGTCGGCTCAGCCACCCTCATGTCGGCTCAGCCACCCTCATGTCGGCTCAGCCACCCTCATGTCGGCTCAGCCACCCTCATGTCACCTCACATGGTCTACACACCGGTAGTGAGCCCACACACACCCAGCCCGCCCCATCTTCAATACTCTCCCTACACACCCGTACTCCTAGAGACAGGGAGAGAGATGTATGGTCAGAGAGAGACAGGCAGATAGACGCATAGGGACATGAGAGAGAGAGAGAGAGAGAGAGAGAGAGAGAGAGAGAGAGAGAGAGAGAGAGAGAGAGAGAGAGAGAGAGAGAGAGAGAGAGACAGAGAGAGACAGACAAACAGACAACAGACAGACAGACAGACAGACAGACAGACAGACAGACAGACAGACAGACAGACAGACAGACAGACAGACAGACAGACAGACAGAGGAACAGATACAGAGAGATACAGCTGACAGAAACACAGTTTGAGAAACAAATAGACATCATCAGAGAGCACCAGGAGCAGACACAGACTATGAGAGAGACACAGATAGAGAGAGGGAAACAGAAATAGCGGCAGAGAGACGGAAACACAAAGAGGTTGAGAGACACAGACACATACAAAAAGAGAAAGACAGAGAGGCATAGACAGAGAGTACAACAGAGAGAGAGAAGGGATGGGTTGTCCAGCATTAGGATGCCATATATTCCCATCTCTTTTCTTTACTTCTCATAATTTTTCTTGAATTTCTTTTCGATGGAATAATGCCTCTCCCAAATTTGTAGGGGGGAATGGTCTGGGGTACGGGACGAGCATAGGCTGGACGGGGCAGGCACAAATTAAATGCTTTAAGAAATATAACCTGTAACCCAAGGCCTCCCCCGTACGATTTTCATGAAGGTGAAAGTGAAATCGGGGATACGTTGTCCCTGGAGTGTTGAAGTTACTGCCTCCATTTACCCGCGCATTTTCAAGATTTACTTTTATATAAATGGAAATGTCTATCTGTTCAAGGTTGGAGGGGAGAGGGTAGGGAGATGGGAGAAAGGAGAGGGGAAGGAAGGGGAGGAAGGGGGGAATGGGCGAGGGGGGAATAAATATGTGGGGATCAAGGGGGAAGGGGACGTTGGGGGAGAGCGGGAAAAGAAGAAAGCAGGAATGGGGGTTGGTGGGAAAGACAGACTACCCCGGGCACCGCCGGGTACCCCTTACAGTATGTATATATGTGCGCACGCGCACGCACACACACACACACACACACACACACACACACACACACACACACACACACACACACACACACACACACACACACACACACACACACACAGAAAAAGAGAAACAGACATAGAGAGAAGATCTAGGAGTTGATATCACACCAAACTTGTCTCCTGAAGCCCACATCAAAAGAATAACATCAGCGGCGTATGCAAGGCTGGCTAACATCAGGAATGCATTCTGGAATCTGTGTAAGGAATAGGAATCATTCAGAATCTCTTATACTACATGTGTAAGACCAATCCTGGAGTATGCGGCCCCAGCATGGAGCCCGTACCTTGTCAAGCATAAGACGAAGCTGGAAAAAGTTCAGAGGTATGCCACTAGGCTGGTCCCAGAACTAAGAGGCATGAGTTACGAGGAAAGACTGCGGGAAATGCAACTCACTACACTGGAAGACAGAAGAGTAAGGGAAGACATGATCACTACCAACAAAATTAAGAGAGAAATTGATAGGGTAGATAAAGATAAACTATTTAACACGGGTGGTACGTGAACAAGGGAACACAGGTGGATACTGAGTACCCAAATGAGCCACAGGGACGTTAGAAAAAACTTTTTCAGTGTCAGAGTAGTTAACAGGTGGAATGCATTGGGCAGTGATGTGGTGGAGGCTGACTCCATACACAGTTTCAAATGTAGATATGATAGAGCCCAGTAGGCTCAGGAATCTGTACACCAGTTGATTGACAGTTGAGAGGCGGGACCAAAGAGCCAGAGCTCAACCCCCTGCAAGCACAACTAGGTGAGTATACACAGGGGTTGAGGGGATTAATAGGCGCAGGTGTCCCTGTGTGGTGGCCAGGGGTAGGGGAGCTTAGGGTAGGTTATCTGGGGAGGATTTCGGGGCTTAGCGTCCCCGCGGCCCGGTCCTCGACCAGGCCTCCTTTTTGTTACACACCCCCAGAAAGCAGCCCGTAACAGCTGTCTAACTCCACGGTACCTATTTACTGCTACGTGAATAGGGACATCAGGGTGAAAGAAACTGCCCATTTGTTTCCGCCTCCGCCGGGGATCGAACCCGAAACCTTTGAACTATGAACCCTGAATCGCTGTCCACTCAGCCGTCAGGCCCCTCAGGCCCCAGGGTAGGGTTGTCCCCCCCCCCCCCAACACCAGGACAAGTCAGGCCTCACAGCTGTACCTATTAAAC
Source organism: Procambarus clarkii (assembly GCF_040958095.1). Classification (NCBI taxonomy): domain Eukaryota; kingdom Metazoa; phylum Arthropoda; class Malacostraca; order Decapoda; family Cambaridae; genus Procambarus; species Procambarus clarkii. Next base: position 22,851,569 of record NC_091215.1, on the reverse strand, counting down.
AACATTCACAGAGTAACTCCGGATATTATCACACAATGACCACGATCATTTAACTCCAATTATAACTCCATCATTTATATTTCAATTGAAATTGTTACAAAGTTTTGAATTGTGACGCTCCCGCGCGAACACAATACATATTTATGTGTACATATACTGTTTATACATAAGTATACGTGATCAATGTTCATGTATGAACGTAACAAACTTTTGTGTACACAGTAAACTTTCATGTGTACTTGTAACAAATTCTAATGTGTATGCTCAGTACAGAAATTGTATGTAATAAATGACCTAGAGGTAAGTACATATATAGCACTTAAAGCTTCGCAAAACAGTTAAACGACTTTATGCCCAGTAACCAATCATATTCGAATCTAGACTTTACACACCAATCACACGACCTGAAGCACCGTAACCAATCATATAAGACTTTATTTAGTCTTCACCCACTAATCATACGATTTCATTCGAAAACTCACGCACGCACACACACACACACACACACACACACACACACACACACATTCAAACACTTGCATAGCAGTACCCAATACCTCGAAATAAAGAAGAAATCCCAAAGGCTAGCCATTCAAACGCTCCAGCCAATGATGAAGCGAATATTCAAACGCTCCAACCAATGATGAAGCGAATATTCAAACGCTCCAACCAATGATGAACCGAATATTCAAACGCCTCCAGCCAATGATGAAGCGAATATTCAAACGCTCCAGCCAATGATGAAGCGAATATTCAAACGCTCCAGCCAATGATGAAGCGAATATTCAAACGCTCCAGCCAATGATGAAGCGAATATTCAAACGCTCCAGCCAATGATGAAGCGAATATTCAAACGCTCCAGCCAATGATGAAGCGAATATTCAAACGCCTCCAGCCAATGATGAAGCGAATATTCAAACACAGCAACTACTGACAGATGCCCATTCGGAGCCAAGCAGCCAATGAGGAACTGGTTATTGATACATTGTGAGGTAATTTGATTTTCCCGCCAGGACTGACAGAGCAACGGATCTAGACGTATATGGAATTTGCGCACCCGAGTCATACTGAAGACATTTAGCCTCGCGCTTAACGGAATTTAACGAATAAACTTGCCGTTTTTCTTGAGAACAGTATAAGAACCACGCGGAATTGTAGTGAAATCAGCATTGAGATATAGCCATGAAAATAGAATTACGATAAGTGAAGATTGCTGTGAGAGGATGACAGTGAAAGCTACAGTGAATGATAGCAATGAAAGCCTCAGTGAATGATAGCAATGAAAGCCTCAGTGAATGATAGCAATGAAAGCGGCAGCGCTAAAGAGCGGAAGTAACATTAGTGTACAATACTACGATACCTTACAGCGTTGCCACATCTGAGTGAAAGCATTGATTTATCGGGAGAGTGTTGGTGTGCCGCCCGTGGTGTTGCCAACTGTGCCGGGGGGGGGGGGGGGAACTATTGCTGCCTCGTTCTCTTCTGTTATTTAATGTTGTAGGCTGTTCTCCTAGTGTTCTTGTCCTATTTACGTGCAGCTGTGTCCGGCTATTTGTGAACGTAATGTGTGTTATGGCTTCTGTTATGTTCTTCCTGTAGGTGTGGATCTGGCAAGCGAGCGATTTTGTTTTAATATATATTATTCTGTTGTGAAATTTTACATTCCACAGATCTTGAAAATTTCGAGTGATATTAGATAATTTTTTTTTCTGGAATGTAGTTTATATATGCGCGCGCACACACACACACACACACACACACACACACACACACACACACACACACACACACACACACACACACACACAGGGGGCTTCGTAGCCTGGTGGATAGCGCGCAGGACTCGTAATTCTGTGGCGCGGGTTCGATTCCCGCACGAGGCAGAAACAAATGGGCAAAGTTTCTTTCACCCTAAGTGCCCCTGTTACCTAGCAGTAAATAGGTACCTGGGAGTTAGTCAGCTGTCACGGGCTGCTTCCTGGGGTGTGTGTGTGTGTGGTGTGGGGAAAAAAAAAAGTAGTTAGTAAACAGTTGATTGACAGTTGAGAGGCGGGCCGAAAGAGCAAAGCTCAACCCCCGCAAAACACAACTAGTAAACACACACACACACACACACACACACACACACACACACACACACACACACACACACACACACACACACACACACACACACACACGTGAAGAACAATATATAACATCAGTGAACAAATAACATCAGTGAACAAATAACATCAGTGAACAAATAACATCAGTGAACAAATAACATCAGTGAACAAATAACATCAGTGAACAGTGTGTAGCGGAAGCATAAAATCCAAACCTCTCAAACAAAAACAGAATGTGTCAAAAAGTTCAAAAATTTGCCTCAAATAAAGTTCCAAGCGAAGGAGAGTTGTGAACACGAGGGAGAACTGACACTCTCATCTCAAAGACAGAAAGCCAGACGAGACATGTTCGAGATGTAAGAGGTAGAGACGTAACAACAATAAACAAAATACCAACTATTTAGAATGAACAGCAGTTAGACCGAGAGACAACAGCTGGAAGTATATTCAGATGTTTCATAGAGACACAACGGGTTATTTACCTGAACAAGGTCAATCATTTACCTTAGCCAGGTAAATCATTTACCTTAGCCAGGTCAATCATTTACCTTAGCCAGGTCAATCATTTACCTTAGCCAGGTCAATCATTTACCTTAGCCAGGTCAATCATTTACCTTAGCCAGGTCAATCATTTACCTTAGCCAGGTCAATCATTTACCTTAGCCAGGTCAATCATTTACCTTAGCCAGGTCAATCATTTACCTTAGCCAGGTCAATCATTTACCTTAGCCAGGTCAATCATTTACCTTAGTAAGGTAAATGAGTTTGAAAGTGAGGTTATAACTCCTCTCAAGAGCCTGTACGATAACGAAGACAATACAGTCAGCTTTCATATTTAGAAGCGTTATATAGACATAAAAATATTGATCTTCAGGCCTACTTTACCCGTGTTAGGCCTCATTTAGAGTAGGGAGTTCGAGAGTTGCAAGTGGACAGTCGTTATCGTCAAGGGCTAGAGAGAAGGACGGTAAGGGTCATACCTCAAGAAAAGTCAATAATATACGTACCGGAGAGGACATTTTTTTGTTAAGAAATTGAAAGTTATTGGTTTATTGACCGGAAATAATTGTTGTGGGCGCGTGCGGTTATGTCATATTATGATATTGTTTTTATTATTGTTATTATTATTAACTGTTCTTACTTTTGTTTTAATGTTATCGTCATTATTATCATCATTATTGTCATTATTATCACCATCATCATCATTGATATGACCCACGATATGACACGTCTGTTCATAATTAATATAAGAGTTGTTTACAAGGCGATATATTAGACCCGCCACCCAACTATATCCATATAGTATCGTAAGATATGAGGAGGTATTCACAGAGCTGGGCGAGTGGTCTGGGTCGTCCTTACGATGTCCAATGTCTTACGATATCCAGTGGCAACAGTATCCAGAACAAACGTTCAGTCAACGTTAAATCTACATGATCGACGTTAATAAAACGTTCAGGCAACGTTACTCTTGGGTTTCTGATTAATGGGGGGGGGGGTATTTCCTGTCTTAATTCTTTTAACGAGGGTTCTTAATGGCCCGTGCGGGGGCCAATGATTGCCTACGTTCAACTATACACGGGTTTTGATTGGTTTATAACCTGACCAATGACTCTGGCTTATATATAACGGTATATAGTGCGTTTCTATCACTCGTTTAGTCGATAACCAATGATTTCATCGTTTAACTGTATAGAGCTTTCCGATTGGAGCATATGAATGATCATTTGTTTCCTGCGGCTAACATTACTGAGCTTTGTGATTGGTTCATACGATTTTTGTTTTCAATGATGTACGGAACTCTTAGATTGCGTCTCGTGATTTCCCGTGATTTTCGCACCGCACCAGAGCGAGTTTTCTGATTGGTCCATAAGATGACTATTGGTTTCCTTACTTTTACAAGTTCGTGAGTTCTAAGTTGACGTGAAGTTCAGTGTACTTTCCAGTTCCTTTAACCCAATTCAGGCCAACTTTCCCTTCCCCATAACACATGGTAGGCCTATTGTCCCTTCCCATAACATATGGTAGGCCTATATCTCCTCCCAATAACACTAAATAGCCCTATTTCTAATTTTTATAACACGTGGTAGCCCTATTTATCCTTTCGATAACATATAGTAGGCCTATTTATGCTTCCCATAACACGTGGTAGGCCTATTTCTCCTTCCCATAATGCATGGTAGACCTTCCCTCCCTTAGCCTGTGGTTCACCTCCATTGTCGTTACTAATGGTATTAGTCCATCTTCATACCCAAATGCATACCCATTTCCATATCCCCATTTCCATACCCCATGGAACCTCTCCCCTTCCCAGAACCCATGGTATTTCCCCCCGTCCTCATCACACACAGTACTCTCTCATATTCACGACCAGTGAGTCATTCTAATTCCTCATATTCACGACCAGTGAGTCATTCTAATTCCTCATAACCATTCTCACAACTCATAATATCCTGAGGATAGGAAAATGGGAAACCTGAAGTCGAGAAAGAAAATGAAGGAGATTGATCACTATACAGGATTAATCCAATATTCATTTAGACATTGGGTTCGGCTAACAATTCTCGACTCGACTCCCAAACAGGAAGAGTCAAACCGGAAGGGACAGGGCTTATCCCTGGAGGCTGGAATACTCTTACTGGGTCCCCCGTTCTTTCTGCCGGAAGAGTGGCATCACAAGTCACACTTAACTACCCCCCCCCTTTACCCCCCCCTTTACCCCCCCCCCTTGAATCATCGGAAGGAAACAATCCTAGCCCATATATGATTGGTCCAGGGAGTACAAAGAGAGAGAGAGAGAGAGAGAGAGAGAGAGAGAGAGAGAGAGAGAGAGAGAGAGAGAGAGAGAGAGAGAGAGAGAGAGAGAGAGAGGGGGGGAGGGGGGAGGAAAAGAGAGTGACAGGACTGATCTATCGATCAATGACCTGAGGTGACTGAAGCAACTAAAGTCATGTGTGTGTGTGTGTGTGTGTGTGTGTGTGTGTGTGTGTGTGTGTGTGTGTGTGTGTGTGTGTGTGTGTGTGTGTGTGTATTAAATCATTCTAGTGTCTACCGGGGCAGAGCTTGAGGCTCTGGGCCCCGCCTGTTAACCATCGGTAATCAAGAGCATCTATTGTTGCTCCAGTGTCAGATGGAACGAGGCAATTGGACCTCTCCTCGTGAGTGACGCAAACAACCCTCTCTCTCTCTATGTGTAGTCGCTTGGGCACATGTTTGCTTTTTTGGTGCACAATTACCTATTGCAATTTATTTCGTTGGTTACGTTTTTATATCATGTGTATACATACTTATTTCCTGTGTATACATATTTACTATGTATAGATTACATCATCAGGAATGGATACGTGGTCTCATTTCTTGGCCATTCGTTCCTATCCTCATTATCTTACATTTATCGGAATTGAATTCTAATAGCCATTTGTCTCGCCATTTCTGCACCTTGTCCAGAGTCTCCCGCAGCACGCTGTCACCACCCTCTCTTGTTCTCCTTATCACCTCTATATCAGCCCTCCAAGGCTCTAAAAATAATGAATTTAGCACCGAAAATAATAAAAATATTACCAAAAACAATTCAAACACCATTAAAAATAATAATAATAATAATAATAATAATAATAATAATAATAATAATAATAATAATAATAATAATAACAATAATAATAATTATAATAATAATAATAATAATAATAATAATACTTGCGTCCGTGACAAGAGAAAATGGTGGGAGGTTGGCAGTAAGGGGCACTATGAAAAATGGATAACATGAATAAAATACGCATAAATGAATTAGATGCATGTCCGCAGGAGTGAAGAAAAATGCCCTTAAGCGCCGCCAGCTGCGGAATATCAATTATATCTCGTCCACAGCAGAATTTGGCGCGCCAAATGGCACATTTTGATCGTGTTTATACATTTCTCCCAGATTCCGTTTGGCCACGGGCTCACCATAGCCCGTGCTACTTGGAACTTTTTTTGTTTCTAGTAGCTGAATCTTAAACAACAACATTCTGTTTGGCGACATCTGTTGGCGGGGTTTGGCGTTAGACCTAGAACCTAACAACCTGTGGAGGGCAACAACAAGGGTTGTACTGACCGGTGGGACTAATGTATTCTCTCAGTGAACATACAGCGAGAAGCAGGAGTATACTTCTGTGTATACCCTGTATACTCATGACCTGTTGGCGCAGGCTTACATTGCTCAGTAATTTCTTGCCCCTTAGCTAATTATTGGTGTATTTTTATTTTGAAAATTGTATTATGTAAAATGCTTTTCTACTATGTTTTGGATTTATTTATTTATTTATTTACAGGAAGGTAAACTTTAGGTTTGTTTCGTAATACATGAGACATGTTTACTACATGAAACATTCTTGCCGGCCCACCACATCCAGTAATGTAGAGACATTACCTCTCTCTAGGAACTTATTCTATTTTATATATGTGTCCCTGCATTCAATTATTCAATTCTATACATTTCCCCTTCCATGGTTTTAGTCAACTTTATACATTCCTTATTCATAATTGTATTCAATTTCATACAGTTACCGTTTCATGATGTTATTCAGCTATATAGAGCTCCACTTCGTAATCTTATTCAACTGTATAGAGCTCCACTTCGTAATCTTATTCAACTGTATAGAGCTCCACTTCGTAATCTTATTCAACTGTATAGAGCTCCACTTCGTAATCTTATTCAGCAGTATAGAGCTCCACTTCGTAATCTTATTCAGCAGTATAGAGCTCCACTTCGTAATCTTATTCAACTGTATAGAGCTCCACTTCGTAATCTCATTCAACTGTATAGAGCTCCACCTCGTAATCTTATTCAACTGTATAGAGCTCCACTTCGTAATCTCATTCAACTGTATAGAGCTCCACTTCGTAATCTTATTCAACTTTTATGCAACTCTATGCATTTCCAGCTATAAAAATATTAAATAACTGACTCTATATTTTTCAAATTGTTGTTTCCATAGACAAATATATTCGTAAATATATCCTTTGTTTCGCGTTAATCCTAAACCACAAATTGCTAAACATTACAGTTTAGTTGAACACATTAACACTCCTCCATTCATCTCTTGCCCTGGACACTTTCAAATTATTTAACAAATTGTTGTAAAAAAGAAAAGTTGTAAAACAAAAATTCTTGTAAAAATGTTGATATTAAAAATCCAAACTTGCACACTTCATATTTACAAACAAGAGATTTAAGGGGCAACTTAAATAAAACATACTTGTCTACACTCGTGAAAGAAAACGGATTCGGGAAATTGAAAGCAATTTAATTCCAGCTAACTTATCTAAGTGTTATAAGTACTGCTCCTCAGACAGATGTATGTAGGTTTAATAATTAAGTTGTATATGTATGTAAAGTATAACTGTATGATCATATATAATTACCTGCCACAACAGAGGGTAGGCGCTATCTACTTCAGTTGTGACGTCACCAGTTATGGCGTCATTGAGTGTTGCTGACGTCATCGCGCGGCTCCTACGTCACCGCCGTGTTGTGACGTCATCAGTTCTTGCTGAATTTTAACGTTATTATTAATTTGGAATGAAAGGATTTTTTTTAGTTGCATTTATGCATGAGAGAGAGAGAGAGAGAGAGAGAGAGAGAGAGAGAGAGAGAGAGAGAGAGAGAGAGAGAGTGAGAGAGAGACAGAGTGAGAGATAGAGAGAGAGAGACAGAGAGAGACAGAGAGAGAGACAGAGAGAGAGAGAGAGAGAGAGAGAGAGAGAGAGAGAGAGAGAGAGAGAGAGAGAGAGAGAGAGAGAGAGAGAGAGAGAGACAGAGAGAGAGACAGAGAGAGAGACAGAGAGAGAGACAGGAGAGAGAGAGAGAGAGAGAGAGAGAGAGAGAGAGAGAGAGAGAGAGAGAGAGAGAGAGACAGAGAGAGACAGAGAGAGAGAGAGAGAGAGAGAGAGAGAGAGAGAGAGAGAGAGAGAGAGAGAGAGAGAGAGAGAGAGAGTGTGAGAGAGAGAGACAGACAGAGTGAGAGATAGAGAGAGAGAGACAGAAGAGAGAGAGAGAGAGAGAGACAGAGAGAGAGAGAGAGAGAGAGAGAGAGAGAGAGAGAGAGAGAGAGAGAGAGAGAGAGAGAGAGAGAGAGAGAGAGAGAGAGAGAGAGAGAGAGAGAGAGAGAGAGAGAGAGAGAGAGAGAGAGAGAGAGAGAGAGAGAGAGAGAGAGAGAGAGAGAGAGAGAGAGAGAGAGAGAGAGAGAGAGAGAGAGAGAGAGAGAGAGAGAGAGAGAGAGAGAGAGAGAGAGAGAGAGAGAGAGAGAGAGAGAGAGAGAGAGAGAGAGAGAGAGAGAGAGAGAGAGAGAGAGAGAGAGAGAGAGAGAGACAGAGAGAGAGAGAGAGAGAGAGAGAGAGAGAGAGAGAGAGAGAGAGAGAGAGAGAGAGAGAGAGAGAGAGAGAGACATACGTAGGGAAATCCGTAATTGCATAATTAGATATATAGATATTAATGCCCAAAATACCGCCTAAATGACATAGGAATTACTGTTTTGAGGAAGAATGGGCCTATAAATTAACTCTCCTCAATTTCCCTCGCCATTCTCATAATTAGCCAAGATATGTACTTAGTCGCAGTGCGTCCTTCTTGCCTCGTCGTGTTTAGGAGTACCACCTCTAGTTGTGTTTGTGGGGACCCTTAACCTCGGTGAAGAGAATATGCAGCACCCGGGGAGGGTTGTCTGCGAAGCTCCCCTAACCCCCACGTTCTCGAATATTGTATTCTCCTACCACCTCCTTTTATTTCTGATATATAATATGGTTATAAACTTTATTAAACATGATTGGTTACAACAACTAATGTAAGATGATTGAGATTTTTAACTTACTAACCGCTGACCATTTTCATTGACAGGTGAGTGTGGTTGATGGCAGACTACGGTATTATCCTCCTGGGAACATGAGGTCATTGTATACACCTAAACTTTACATTGTTTTAGTGTTATTTTTCTCTCTAAATGTTTTGTGAAGCTGTGTATTTTAGTATATGTCTCTCTAATTACCTTTAGTGTAGTTTCTTAATCATATCATTTGTCGTGAGTGAATAGAAGTGAAATTAGAAGACACAATAATTTTGTATAGCTTTTCTTAATTCATCTTGCATATCTTTTGTGAATTTATTTATTAACATATTTATTTCTGTCAGTTTGTTATTGATCTAGACGCTTTTATATATCCCTGGCTGTTTAGGGAGACTTTTAATATGCACAGTTAAAAGCATTTGTGAGGCTTTTGAAGGCTTTTAGTTTCAACAGCTCCTCGAGTAGAGGTCCAGGTATATAATGGAGGCTGCGGGGGGGGGGGGGGGCTGTTAACTTTGAGTCTTGAACCCCAACAACAGCCTATTAACCCCCTCCCTCCCTCCCTACCCCCATACCCCTCCCCCCCCCCCCCCCGAGGTCAAGGCCTTAAAGAGCAACCACTACCGTCATGTAAGGTCATACCGGGGGGGGGGGGGTGACCTTCCCTGTGACATCCTTCATCTATCTCTTACTCTCCCTCTCCTCTTCCTCTTGCTCCACTTTATTAATCCCCTTTCCTTTGTCGTATTTTCTTCTGCCTCCTCTTCGTCAAGCTTCACCTTTTCTTGATCCTTGCCTCCTCTCCTCCTTCATCTCTTCCTTCGCCTTGTATTCCTTCCGTCTCTTCCTCTTTCCGCTCTTCCCATACTTTGTTTCCTTTCAATTACTCATCAATGTTGGTGTATGTGTTGGTGGTGGTGTATGTGTTGGTGGTTGGTGGTGGTGTATGTGTTGGTGGTGGTGGTGGTGGTGTTGGTGGTGGTGTATGTGTTGGTGGTGGTGGTGGTGGTGGTGGTGTATGTGTTGGTGGTGGTGGTGGTGGTGTTGGTGGTGGTGTATGTGTTGGTGGTGGTGGTGGTGGTGGTGGTGTATGTGTTGGTGGTAGTGGTGGTGGTGTTGGTGGTGGTGTATGTGTTGGTGGTGGTGGTGGTGGTGGTGGTGTATGTGTTGGTGGTGGTGGTGGTGGTGGTGGTGTATGTGTTGGTGGTTGGTGGTGGTGTATGTGTTGGTGGTGGTGTATGTGTTGGTGGTGGTGGTGGTGGTGTTGGTGGTGGTGTATGTGTTGGTGGTTGGTGGTGGTGTATGTGTTGGTGGTGGTGTATGTGTTGGTGGTGGTGGTGGTGGTGTTGGTGGTGGTGTATGTGTTGGTGGTTGGTGGTGGTGTATGTGTTGGTGGTGGTGTATGTGTTGGTGGTTGGTGGTGGTGTATGTGTTGGTGGTTGGTGGTGGTGTATGTGTTGGTGTTCTGGTGGTGGTGTATGTGTTGGTGGTTGGTGGTGGTGTATGTGTTGGTGTTTTGGTGGTTGGTGGTTGGTGGTGATGTATGTGTTGGTGGTTGGTGGTGTAGGTGTTGGTGTTGTGGTGGTAGGTGGTGGTGACATCAGTGCCAAACATCTTTTGCCTTCACCAACACCAACATTAATGTAAAGAGTGGACACGCTAAACTGGGTCGTTAAGGGCAGGTCATAACCGCCCTGACGACCAGGGTGTTCTTGGCGACCTTCCAGGTGGACGACCAGGGTACTGGCTGGGTCTTCTCCACCCCATACTACCCTCCCTTCTCACAGTCTTTCCTCCCCTCTCATTCTTCTCCCTCCCCCTCTTATACTTCCTCTTTCTGTTCATCTGGCCCCTTCCTCTCTCCCCCATCTGCGTCGATCGTGTTGTTTGATCCGTTGTTGATCTTCCCTTTCGTATTGACGCTAATTGACGCCTCTTGACGTAGGTGGGCATTGTGTGGTGACGTGTCATGTCTTGCCGTAGGCCGGACTGCTGGCCACGTCAACCGTGCCCTCCTACCCCCCCCCCCCCCTCCGCAGGTGGGCGTATTCACCTGAAGTTAACCTGAGCATACCACATGTATCGTCAGATCTCTCTCTGGCCGTCTGAAGTTAAATGTATTATGTTAACACTTGTTAACCACATGACGTCATCGTGACGTTGGGGAGTTGTGACGTCAGTGTTTTCTACGCCAATTACACCTTTTGGTGTTCTTTGGTGCCTTTGTTGACCTTGTGCGGGGGAGGGGGGCGGTCCACCAGGCTGTGGTGGGCAGGTAAGTCCTCTGATGATATTTCATCTGTCAGATCCAAAGGGGATAGAAGGGTAGCATCTATCCACTACATCTGTGCGTCCCCTCATCCACTTCTACTCCCCCCCCCCTCACAATTCTTCTCGTTCACCGGATTGGTTGATTGATGAAGATTATGCCGGGCATATGGGCATGAATATGGCACGGGCATGAATAGCCCGTAATCGTTCACCCGTCAATTCTTTCATCCCCCGGCCTCCCGTCACCCGGCCTCCCGTCACCCGGCCCCCCGTGACCCGGCCCCCCGTCACCCGGCCCCCCGTCACCCGGCCCCCCGTCACCCGGCCTCCCGTCACCCGGCCCCCCGTCACCCGGCCCACGTCACCCGGCCAGGTGACGGGGACCCTGGACCAGAGCGGCCTCGCCCCGGGGGGCTGGCTGGCATGAAGGGTAATTGAAAAGTTTTCCTTGGTGATAATCTTCACCACCTGTCCTGGCCACCGGATTGGCTGCTGCTGCTGCGGCCGGACCAGTGAGGGAGGGGCATGATGGATGGGAGGAAGGATGGGAAGGGGATGGGGATGAAGGAGGGGAAGGGGAAGGTGGGGGATTGAGGGATAAAGAAAGGTATTGAAGAAGGATATATGATGAAGAAGAAGATAGCTGCCCATTCACATAATGTGATAAGCGTCTAATTTGAAAAGCTTTTTGGCCAGCCCAGAGCAGCTGGAGCCTGGGCAACCCACCTAACAGCGTCAAAATTGCGGTGTTTTAATGACACTAAAATCCTCACAATATTTACGCTATACGTGGTGCTAATAAACAAGAAGTAGTTAGAGAGAAAGAGTGGTTGAAAATCCCATAGTTCAAGCAGGCAGGTTCTTCCCTCGTAACTTCAACACCAAACACTGGCTTCTCATGGCACTCTCTTGACCCGGCTGTTTGCACTAGCAAGCCCTTGACTGCTGCATTGTTTGCAGTGGTTGTAAAGGCGTTAAATACATTGTTCAAACAGCTCATTTGTGGCTTCCGGATCACAGCTGAAGCACAGCACCGAGTTATTATTATTAGTGTTTACACGGAAAAGCTCACTAACGTGATATTTATCAATGGGAAAATCCACTGAGGCTGTGAGGTGGGTACGAACCCGTGACCAAGGCGTTGTCAGTCACTGTACCACCGGGACCCACTGCTCCCGTCACTGTCCTCGCCCGCTGCTCCCGTCACTGTCCTCACCCGCTGCTCCCGTCACTGTCCTCGCCCACTGCTCCCGTCACTGTCCTCACCCGCTGCTCCCGTCACTGTCCTCACCCGCTGCTCCCGTCACTGTCCTCACCCACTGCTTGTGTCACTGTCCTCACCCACTGCTCCCGTCACTGTCCTCACCCGCTGCTCCCGTCACTGTCCTCACCCACTGCTCCCGTCACTGTCCTCACCCGCTGCTCCCGTCACTGTCCTCACCCGCTGCTCCCGTCACTGTCCTCACCCACTGCTCCCGTCACTGTCCTCACCCGCTGCTCCCGTCACTGTCCTCACCCGCTGCTCCCGTCACTGTCCTCACCCGCTGCTCCATGCCACCAGTGAGAGGCTGATGAATCACAGAGTAGAGGACGCGGGCATGAGGGTGTCGTGGCGGCCATCTTGGACCTGTCGCCAGCATAAACACAGCTGGTAATCACTGTCGCTGTGATCGCTCGCGTGTGGGACACGGGGGAGGGGGGGGGAGGGGGTGATTGAAAGAAAAGTGACGGAATAGGGATTGAGAGCGCGAGAGTGTATTTACTATTTGTATCTGCAGAATCATACTATATTAGCTCTTAAACCCCGCCTTTGTAACCAATTTATTTTTTAGCCACCCACACACACACACACACACACACACACACACACACACACACACACACACACACACACACACACACACACACACACACACACACACACACACAAACACACACACGCACACTCTCTCTCTCTCTCTCTCTCTCTCTCTCTCTCTCTCTCTCTCTCTCTCTCTCTCTCTCTCTCTCTCTCTCTCTCTCTCTCTCTCTCTCTCTCCCAGGGTGGCCGTGTCTGAGACCTCAGTATAATACTCATATATAGCTGGTGTTTGTATGATATTGTCCAGGCGTGTATGATATTGTCCAGGCGTGTATGATATTGTCCAGGCGTGTATGATATTGTCCAGGCGTGTATGATATTGACAAGGCGTGTATGATATTGTCCAGGCGTGTAGGATATTGTCCAGGGCCAGGTGAGGAAGAGTGGTGTGGAGACGTGAGTGTCGGCACTCACCACTCACACTGGTGAGTGGTGAGTGCCGACACTCTGCCCCAGGAGGCTCAACCAGGCACCAACCTCCTTCATCCACTTTAACTAATTTGCAAATCAGGTTTCTGCTTTGAATTTGCAAATCCCAAAGTCGTCAAGTTTAGCGTTGTGTGTGTTTGTATAATTATTATTATTAATATTATTATTATACTCATTTAGTTTAATGGGAGCAGTCGAAGAGACTCTACACCAGTCTACCTTATACAGTCAAGGCATCGTTTAAACTCATCTGACACCAATGATTGGTTAAGGCCGTTGACCACGCGTTGATTGGTCATTCCTCTCTTAGCGGTCTAGTAACTGTTCATTGTGTTAGCTTCCGTATGATTGGTTAGTGTGATTTATGCCGTGTGATTGGCTGTGTTCTAGCGGCCTTTTGGGGTATTATCTGAGCGGCTCTTCTTATTGGCTCTCATTATGCTAGCAGGTGCTTCATTGGCTGTCATTATGCTAGCGTTCCTCTGATTGGTCACGATTATGCTACGGGGGTTCTGTGGTTTACTCTTATTATGTTCGAAAGTGCTGTGATTGGCTGTGATTTTGATACTGGCCTGTGATTGGCTGTCATTATAATACTACCCCTGTGATTGGCTGTCATTATGGCACCGGCCTGTGATTGGCTGTCATTATGGCACCGGCCTGTGATTGGCTGTCATTATGGCACCGGCCTGTGATTGGCTATCATTATAGTACTGCCCAGTGATTGGTTATTTTTGTTCTCGTTCTCTCCTTGGGTTGAATACTGAGTGAAAACGTAGTGGACCAAACTGCATAGTATCGCTCTGATTGGCTCTTCCCGCGTCGAACGAGCCTGTCCTACGTTATGACTGTTCCCTAGGTGATTACAGCGTTATTGGCACTCGAATACATTGGTACAAGAGCCGTTTAGGCACTTCGAAAGTACGACGAAATTGGCATTCCGAGATAACGACCCAGTGATTGGCGGACGATTTCTGGTCCCAGTTATGATTGGTTGATTAGAGACAGTATACCTTTTTCAGGATAAAAAAGGTTACATGCTGAATTTGTATAAGAATAGGCGTAAAACAGCACACAAACACTACTTTTCTATTTGTTTTAGTCTTGAGAACTCAACTTCTGTGGGAAAGAAAATAGATCTGT
>NC_091215.1:22819436-22831936 GCF_040958095.1 Procambarus clarkii | reverse complement strand
AGGGTTGCCCGGATATATATAAATATAAATATATATATATAAAGTTGTAAGGGTACCACCTCTGGTGCAACTGTAGGGACCAAGAAGCCTCTGAGAAGAATTTATATTCTTCTGATATATTCCTCTGAGAAGGTGTCTGAGGTCGTCAGACGACTCTTGAGGTCATAAAGGACCAGAACGGTCGTTTGAGGTCATTTCACCTCGTAGGGAAACCTCTTAAAGTTATTCCATGTCTTGTGAGACCTTCGTGTGGTCTTACGAGGTCTTGTGAGACCTTCTTGTGGTCGTACGAGGTCTTGTGAGACCTTCTTGTGGTCTTACGAGGTCTTGTGAGACCTTGTTGTGGTCGTACGAGGTCTTGTGAGACCTTCTTGTGGTCGTACGAGGTCTTGTGAGACCTTCTTGTGGTCTTACGAGGTCTTGTGAGACCTTCTTGTGGTCGTACGAGGTCTTGTGAGACCTTCTTGTGCTCGTACGAGGTCTTGTGAGACCTTCTTGTGGTCGTACGAGGTCTTGTGAGGCCGCCTTAAGTCAGACAAGGACTTGGGATGTCGTCGGAGGTCGTACGGAGATCTTAGGCAACCACTACTCTGGTCGTAGATTATTACATGGTCGGAAATGGTGTTTCAAGGACACAGGGGTGGGAAGTCGTAAGAGGTCACGTTATGATACATGGTCAGCGAAAGTCTTAAGTGGTGGCTTAAGACTTTCTTTAGTCTTTAAGGCTTCTTAGAAAGGCTTTAAGGCTCAACACGGAGCAGGAGAGAGCAGCCATGCCAGGTACTAGACATATTTTAGGTCGTGCCAGGCGGTATTACCTTGATCTAGGAGAGTTTGTGAGTTTATTCACAGACGACCTCCCACGACCTCCCAAGAGGTCGCAGAGAGGCTACTAGAGGTCGCAAGGAGGTCGTAAGCTATTGTGGTCCAAGAGTATAGTCGTGCCCAGACCTCAAACGACTACTTTGTTGGTCATTCGTAGGCTAATGAGCTCCTCCAAATCCTGCTTCTTGACAAGGGATGGTTGAGGGGGGGTGGGTCACCCATTCCCGGAGTGAGGGGGTCAGAAAGGGGGGTGATGGGGGGGGGGGGGTTAGTTATTGGTGGTGAAGGTGGTAATGGGAGGTCGTAGATGGTGGTAATTGTTGTCGTTGTTGTGGTTGTTTGTTGTCCTTGCGGGGAGTGGTGATAATACGAATTAGTTTATGTTAAAGTGATGATGAGGAATGTGTTGAAAGTCCTAGTGATTGTTGGTGGTGGTGGTAGTGGTGATGGTGGTAAGGGTGGTGGTAGTGGTAGTGGTGATGGTGGTAAGGGTGGTGGTAGTGGTAGTGGTGATGGTGGTAAGGGTGGTGGTAGTGGTAGTGGTGATGGTGGTAAGGGTGGTGGTAGTGGTAGTGGTGATGGTGGTAAGGGTGGTGGTAGTGGTAGTGGTGATGGTGGTAAGGGTGGTGGTAGTGGTAGTGGTGGTAAGGGAGGTGGTAGTGGTAGTGGTGATGGTGGTGGTGGTGGTAGTGATAATGTTGGTAGTGGTGATAGTGGTTATGTTAGTGCTGTGGTTACAATTGCAGGTGCCAAGCGTAGGCCTTTAGGCCTTCTCTAGTTTCTTGTATTCTTATACCGAGAATCTGGGCGCCGCGCCTCTTGCTCTCCATAACCGCTAGAGATATTAACTCTGTCCCAAATATGCTCCACTCTGAAGCCAGAATGACTCTACACGCGCGTGCAACAATGCAACGCTTAACCCACCAATTGCAGACTCGAGAGTGTGTGTTTGGTTCTCCTGTTTGTGTCTGTCTGACGCTTGTTTTGTGTCATCTTTACGTGTGTTCGATTGTCGTGTTCGAGTGTGTTCGGACCTTCTTCTTGACGTGTGTTTGGACCTTCCTGTTGACGTGTGTTCGGTCCTTCCTGTTGACGTGTGTTCGGACCTTCTTGTTGACGTGTGTTCGGTCCTTTCTGTTGACGTGTGTTCGGACCTTCTTGTTGACGTGTGTTCGGACCTTCCTGTTGACGTGTGTTCGGACCTTCTTGTTGACGTGTGTTCGGACCTTCCTGTTGACGTGTGTTCGGACCTTCTTGTTGACGTGTGTTCGGGCCTTCCTGTTGACGTGTGTTCGGACCTTCTTGTTGACGTGTGTTCGGACCTTCTGGTTGACGTGTGTTCGGACCTTCTTGTTGACGTGTGTTCGGACCTTCTTGTTGACGTGTGTTCGGACCTTCTGGTTGACGTGTGTTCGGACCTTCTTGTTGACATGTGTTCGGACCTTCTTGTTGACATGTGTTCGGACCTTCTTGTTGACGTGTGTTCGTGCCTTCTGGTTGACGTGTGTTCGGACCTTCTGGTTGACGTGTGTTCGGACCTTCTTGTTGACGTGTGTTCGGACCTTCTTGTTGACGTGTGTTCGGACCTTCTTGTTGACGTGTGTTCGGACCTTCTTGTTGACATGTGTTCGGACCTTCTTGTTGACGTGTGTTCGGTGGTGTTTGTCTAGCTACGTCTCACTGTGTATTTAGACGACGTTAGTGGATCTTATTCAAACACGTGTGTGTGTGTGTGTCTTAAGACAGTCCTTGTATGTTCCTTGTGACACTTTATTGGCAGCCTGGGGCCCCCACGGGCAGCCTGGGGCCCCCACGGGCAGCCTGGGCCCCCACGGGCAGCCTGGGCCCCCCACGGGCAGCCTGGGGCCCCCACGGGCAGCCTGGGGCCCCCACGGGCAGCCTGGGCCCCCACGAGCAGCCTGGGGCCCCCACGGGCAGCCTGGGCCCCCACGAGCAGCCTGGGCCCCCACGGGCAGCCTGGGCCCCCCACGGGCAGCCTGGGCCCCCACGAGCTGCCTGGGCCCCCCACGGGCAGCCTGGGCCCCCCACGGGCAGCCTGGGGGCCCCCACGGGCAGCCTGGGCCCCCCACGGGCAGCCTGGGCCCCCCTCAGACACCCCACTTGCCCTCATTTGCGTGTCCAAAGTGGTAGGGAGCGAGGGGGGGGGGGCAGAGATAGTTTGGGGGCAGTGGGCTAAGTCGTCGACTCACCACAGAGGATCGCACGTTCAGTCTTTGAGGTAGGACGGAAGCATTTAGGCAACATTTACTTTCATCTTATGGTTCTGTTCTTATAGCAGTAAATAGGTACCTAGGAGTTATAGACAGCTTATAGGATATAGGCTCTATCCTATAAGCTATATATAGACAGATAGGAGTTAGTTATGTCCGGAAACAGGAATAGTGATAATGAAGGGGGGGGGGGAGATGCTGTAGAAGAGCCTCAGGAATGAAGTGAGAGAGGCAGAAAAGGGGAGGATAGAGGGAATGGCCGAAAGGGTGAAGAAAGAGGAAGAGAAACATAAAGGAGAGGCCGGGGGGGGGGGGGGAGGTGTCTCCTCTGCGGCAGGCCAACTTTCACTTCCTCTCGCCCAATTAGCTTTCTCGATAGTTTTTACGCCTTTCAGAGTTTTCCTCACAACAAGAATGGTGCAGACTTACTGGCACGCGCGCGCGCACACACACGCGCACTCACACACACACACACACACACACACACACACACACACACACACACACACACACACACCCACACACACACACACACACACACACACACACACACACACACACACACACACACACACACACCCACACACACACACACACCCACACACACACACACACACTCACACACACACACACACACACACACACACACACACACACACACACACACACACACACACACACACACACACACACACTGTGTGTTGAATGAAGGTTTGTAGAATGTGATTAATAGAAAGAGAGAGAAAGAGAGAGCGAGAGAGAGAGAGAGAGAGAGAGAGAGAGAGAGAGAGAGAGAGAGAGAGAGAGAGAGAGAGAGAGAGAGAGAGAGAGAGAGAGAGAGAGAGATCAGGGTCGTTGTGTAAATATCCAGGTCTGAGCAAGGTTTAGTGGGGGGGGTGAAGTAGAGGGGAAATGAGAGAGGGGAGAGGTGGGTAAAGGGAAGCTTGGTTTTAAAGGTGAGGGGTCAGTGGGCGTGGCTATGCGAAGGGACACACACACACACACACACACACACACACACACACACACACACACACACACACACACACACACACACACACACACACAAGGGGCCTGGTAGCCTGGTGGATAGCGCGCAATACTCGCAATTCTGTGGCGCGGGTTCGATTCCCGCACGAGGCAGAAACAAATGGGGAAAGTTTCTTGCACCCTGAATGCCCCTGTTACAAAGCAGTAAATAGGTACCTGGGAGTTAGTCAGCTGTCACGGGCTTCTTCCTGGTGTGTGTGTGTGTGTGTGTGTGGTGTGGGGGGGGGGGAAGAAAAAAAAAGTAGTTAGTAAACAGTTGATTGACAGTTGAGAGGCGGGCCGAAAGAGCAGAGCTCAACCCCCGCAAGCACAATTAGGTGAACACACCCACACCTAATTTTACCTTATAATAACAACAAACACAGACCTGTTCCGGTGGAAGTTTCTACTGAAAAGGCAGTAGACTACATGTTAAGGCACAAGCATTTACAAGGGTGAGGGAAGGCTGTTATAATGTGTGTATAGACAGATACATGATCAGAGATGAACTGCAAGAACGAGGGCGAGAAAACTGTCCCACAATCGCCCCATAACCCCTACCCAACTAACCCCCCCCCCCTCAGATCACGCCTCCCATGTTTCCCTACTCCTTCTACCCCCCTTGAACTACCTTGTCCCCTCCACCCCCTCTGCAACCAATCCCATCTGCTCCTCCCCACCCTCCAAAGCTCCTCTCTCCTCCATCCCTCCCCCTTACCCCCCCTTACCCCCCCCCCTTTGCATTGCGTCTCCAGCATGACCCCCCTCACCTCTCTCCCTCCCTCACCTCTCTTCCCCCCTCACCTCTCCATTTCCTACAAACACCCATTCTCTTGCCCCATTCCCATCCTGAGCCACCGCCTTCCACTTACCCCCTTCTACCCCAAAACCCATACTTGCTCCTGCTTCTTCCCTGCCCCTAGCACACCCTCTTTCTGACTCTCAACCTCACTCTTCCTCTTAGACCCTACCTTTCAGGCCCACTATGCCCTTCAGACACCCCTAGATGCACAGACCCCATCTGCCCCCAGCCCCCTGGCTCCCAGATCCCCTCACCCCTCTCATCCCCCTCCCTATTCCCAGGCACTTCCCACCTCACAGCCAGTTATTGGAGATAGGACAGCATCCATCTCTCACCTGCAGCACACACCGGGGGAGACAGGTAGGCAGATGAGCTATATGAACTCTGGTAAAGGAATTCCCAAGAAGAGTCTCAAAGTTTGGTACACCAATGCTGATGGGGTATCCAATAAAACAGAGGAAATAAAGGAAACGGTTAGTCAAGCAGATCCAGACATAATTGTAATAGTGGAAACTAAAATAAATTATATGATCTCGGATGCAATCTTCCCAGAGGTATTCCAAGTGATAAGGGAAGAAAGGACACAGAGACAGGGAGGGGAAGTGGTACTCCTCATAAAGCGGAAATGGAATTTGAGGAACTAGAGAATCGGGAGACTAATGGAAACATAAGCTCCATACTTGGGATTCTGACAGGTGATGGGAAGAGGACTGTGATCTTGATAAACTACAATCACCCACCAAACAGTAGAAGGCTCAGACAGGAATATGATGAAAACAAGACATATAAGTGAACTGCAGAGGGCAGCAACAACAGCCCACAGAATGATAGCGAAACTGTTGGTCATGAGGACCTCAATCACTGAGAGATCGATTGGGATTCAAGAAACCTCCACATAGGGGGGGAAATACGTGGGGAGGAAAATTAGTGGAAGTTATAGACAGGAATTTCCTAATACAACATGTGCAGGAAGACACAAGGGAAAGAGGAGGGGATTCGCCGAGACTATTAGACCTGATTTTCACCCAGAATGAGGCTGACATTACGAATATGGAACATTTAATACCACTAGGAGCCAGTGACCATTGTGTCCTTGTCTTCGACTACATGATCGAGCTTAATATTGTGACCACAGGACAAGAGGTCTGGCAAAGGAGAGTAGACTATAGAAAATTGGATTACAGGAAGATGAGAGAATATCTGGGAGAAGTGAAGTGGGAAGAAGAACTAATAGGAAAAACAATGCAAGATATGATGGATTTAGTCCAGTGGAAATACAAGGAGGCCGAAGAGTGTTTTATACCAACAATAAAAATAAAAAGAAGGAGGGACAATAAAAACTCATGGTTTAATAAACAGTGCCAGGAAGCAAAAATGCAACCCGTTCTCACACTTTCGTATAGTCAATATTGACTTATTAAATACGTGCATATGTGACATACTAAACATATTAGTTTACCTTGGAAAGCTTCATAGAAAACACCGACCTTACCTAACCTTCTTAGCATGTTAAGATAAGCATCTTATTGCTTCGTAATTACAATTATTACTTAACCTATACCTATAATAGGTTAAGTAATAATTGTAATTACGAAGCAATAAGATGCTTATCTTAACATACTAAGAAGGTTAGGTAAGGTCGGTGTTTTCTATGTAGCTTTTCAAGGTAAACTAGTATGTTTAGTATGTCACATATGCACGTATTTAATAAGTCAATATTGACTAAAAGAAAGTACGAGAACGGGTTGCAAAAATGAGAAGCAGGCGGGAGTGGAGAAAGCACAGAGGACAATAAAATTAGATACAACAGAGCCAGGAATGAATACATTAATATAAAGAGAGTATTGGAAAGGAATTATGAAAACGATATTGCAATGAAAGCGAGAAAGCAACATAAACCGAGCCTGACTTCAGACGAGACGGACTTCAGACATGCACAAGTGCGTGAAGTTGAGAGGACAGCAAGGGACGACTGGACAGTGTCAGACAGTGCCATGGGAGTGCCCGGACAGTGTCAGACAGTGCCGTGGGAGTGCCCGGACAGTGTCAGACAGTGCCGTGGGAGCGGGCTGGTGTGGGTAGGACAGTCATCTTGATTGATGGAGGTTCAAGGGGGGGGACTCTTCTAGAATACTTCCGACGAAAGTCAGTGGGGAGCAGGTGAATGGTCTAAGGGGAAGGGGTAGCGAATAAATGGTGTAATGGGAGGGGGGGGGGGTGACCAGTGAATGGTCTTAGGGGGGAAATTGTGAGTTATAGGATAACCAATAATGTCTGAGAAGGGGATAACCAATATGGTGTCAAGGAGATGGCATAGCATCAGTGTGGTTACCAGGGAGTACCTCTCTCTCTCTCTCTCTCTCTCTCTCTCTCTCTCTCTCTCTCTCTCTCTCTCTCTCTCTCTCTCTCTCTCTCTCTCTCTCTCTCTCTCTCTCTCTCTCTCTCTCTCTCCTCTCTCTCACGATTGGTCTATTCCTCAGTGATCTATCAGCTGGTTGGTTGCCGCATCTTTTAATTCTGCCTTCATTGGCTGATTGTGTTTCCCTCTGTATGCTAATTGGATAATCTAATTCATGTTATTTTTTGGGTATTGGACCATTCGCAAATTAGACACATTACGTCATTGGAAATTGCCTTTTAGATAGAACAATTACTCGTTAAGTTGAAAATGATTAGTCTCGCTACACAGGGAAAAGTAAGGAGGAGCAACTGACACGTCAGTGGAAATTATTATGATTTCATATATATATATATATATATATATATATATATATATATATATATATATATATATATATATATATATATATATATATATATATATATATATATTCTTTTCCTTTTGTTTACTAGAATGAAACATTTGATTTTGAATTACCAACAACAGCACATTTCTTAATGATCCTCCCTTCACTAAAACTCCTCCTCTTCTTCCCATTCTCTATCTCCCCCTTCCTCCCCCCCCCCCACTATCTCCCTCCCTCCCTCCCTCCCTCCCTCCCCCCCTCCACTACCTCCATTCCTCCCCCCCTCCCTCCCTCCCCCCCCCTCCACTACCTCCATTCCTCCCCCTCCCCCCCCCTCCCCTGACTCATCAAAAGCATTGATAGATAAATAAAGCTGAACAACATTACTAGTTTAAAAACAAGCAGTTTTGTGTTGTGAAATAAATAGGCCGGGCTATTGCTCTTCATAATTATATTAATTTTTTTTATTTAAGCTTTGAGGATTTCATAATTTTGTTGTGAATTTTATGCCTCACAGAGTCGCGTTGGATGTTAAAGAATTTGTTGTATAGGAGACAAAATTCATATATATATATAATACTACAACAATATACATGTATTTAATACAAATTATAATAACAATAACGTTTTAAAACAAATTAATGGCACGTTAGGATAAGTGATGTGGGCTTGAGATGTGTTATCACTAAGATAACGAGGCTATCTGAACTAGTAGGTAGAGGCACGTGACAGTTTGTGATGTCATGACAGGGTGACACTACGTTGAGTGACGTGACAGGTGAAGGGGTGATGACAAGCACCATCTCTGTGGATGCTCATCCGTCAGGGTGAGTGACACTTGAACCTGCTCTCTCTGTACTGGTAGTAGGTCGTCTTTAGTACGTTGGGGTGAACCTGCTAAGCATTCATATATATATATACATATATGTAGTGTAAGGATAGTAAGTTGAGTTTTCGTGGTTTTCATTTTTAAGTATTTCTACTTTATAAGTATTTGTATAGTCGTTACGCTAATGTACCTGTGTGTGTGTGTGTGTGTGTGTGTGTGTGTGTGTGTGTGTGTGTGTGTGTGTGTGTGTGTGTGTGTGTGTGTGTGTGTGTGTGTGTGTGTGTGTGTGTGGAGGTACACACATGCTTATGCGTTGTGCCTTCCTATGTGACGAAGGTTGATTAAATTTTCCAGCTGATATCGTAAATTCATTTGGGGGAGGGGGGGGGAGGGCGACGCCCTCTCTGAAGAGCAAATATTGGAGCTTTTATCACACACATCTCGCTCTGACTGACTGCCTGACTGTTTGACCCACTGACTGACTGCCTGACTGTTTGACCCACTGACTGACTTACTGATATTAATACTGAACTGTATATGAACACTTCCCAATGGTCATACACCTTAACAGATTACGGAGAACCTGGCTGTAGTGAAGGTGAAGGTGGGTGTAACAAGGTGATAGATGGTCCTCCCACCTCTCTCTCTTCTCCCGTTTCATGGGTTAGTGAGCAGTGGTATAATTGTAGAGCTCTCGCCTGCTGCTTGCTGGGGAGGAGTTCCACTCCTCCCAGTGTCTGTGAAGGGTGAGGTATTCCTATTGTCGTAGGTAATAACATTTAATTCATCTGACTCTTCACAGAGATGAGATTCGACAGTCTCGTATTTTTCAGGCTCCAGTTCGATTCCCCAATTAAGTGATTGAAGTATATATGTATGCATGCATAAGTGTTTAGTGAGAATTCACAAGGTCTTCTCTGGATACTCTTTATTTTCTTCTTGGAGGCTGTGGGTCCCTACAATTGCACCAGAGGTGGTACCCCAAAGTTTTTCAGTGCTTATTAAATAAAATAGGAATTATCAGTTAAACTCTTTAATGCGTTATGACAGGAATGAGATCAGTATCAACCAAGAATACCCCATAAAACGGGCTGTGGTCCACAGTCTCGTTACTTGCTGCAAGCCTCAACAGTCTGATTAGACCGTAACAACATGGAGGCGTGACCACGGACTTGGCCGCATATGCCATAACTTACAGAACCCCCAAAAAGGCAATCAAAAGGTAGCCAAAAGGTAACCCTAAGGTGCAGGAAAATGCCAGAAAGGTTGCCAAAAGGTATAGTTCGTCGTACTGGTATACGGAGTATACCCACCAACGTGCTCCTAGTAGCGAGGGCAACTGACAGATACGTTACCGTCGTTATCGCCTCGTACGGTCCACGAGGCTTCGCTCTCAAATGTCGGGAAATTAATTAGCTTCTTGGGTTATTAATTTATCATCCACAGGCAGCTGGGAGCCGAAGGGCTTATCAAGAACTGGTAGTGTTCACCTAGTTGTGCTTGCTGGGGTTGGGCTCTCCTCTTTCGGCCCGCCTCTCAACTGTCAATCATTTTTTCCACACACGCACACCCCCGGGAAGCAGCCCGTAGCGGCTGTCTAACTCCCAGGTACCTATTTACTGCTAGGTGAACAAGGGGCATCAGGGTGAAGGAAAGATGATTGGCTAGAAAGCTGGGATCCAATATCGGTTCTGCAGACACAAACAGTAAATAAACAGACACACACGTTGTGGAAGCTCTCATACAGAAATACAAGGACTCAGAAGGTATATCTCAGGTTGTTGTTGTTGTTAAAGATTCGCTACTTGGAACAAACAGTTCCAAGTAGCACGGGCTATGGTGATCCCGTACGTATGAGTCAAGCCAGGAGCCCGGGGCTCGTCAGACACATTACTTCTCCCTTAGCTGCAGGAAGCAGCAAGGGAGCCAGGGACACTGACACAGTTCCCACCGGAGAACACCGCCAATAACTACTCAAGTGGCTACAAAGCACTAAACAAAAATTATAGAGAAAACTGAAAATTATTTGAAAATTATATAGCAGTAGAATGTGAGGAACAACCTATAGCTGGTTCTTGTGGGTGGTTGGTTTATGGAGCAAATTACCGGGTAATATTATAGACATGAGCTCGAGGGGTTGTTTCAAGCGAAGGACAGAATGAGTATGGGGGGGTTATAAATAGCAGCTGCCACGTATGGCCCAACGAGCTCTCTGTGGTTTCCTTAATGATATGTTATATCACGAGGAATGTCACTGTGAACGATCACGTAGTCAGGCAGTGAAGAACACTTCAAGGTTTAGTTGAATGTAACATGAATGTAACAAGAACATGGGCGGGATACTCAACACAATGTTTCAAAGGTTTCCATTTTTGAAGCACATCATTTGTTGTTGTTATAGATTCAGCTACTCGGAACCAGTTCCAAGTAGCACGGGCTATGGTGAGCCCGTAGAATCAGATCAGCTTCTGGGGGGAAGGGATAAGAACACCACCCAACATGAGACATCGTCCAGCAGGTGACAACATCACGCTAACATCCCTCGCTCTCCTTCTTCTAAACTCCGTATATCACCAAAATAACATCGGCAGCGCATTTGTAACCTCTTGAATATTCCAGTGTCATAACTGATCACGGAAGCCTTTAGAACCTATTAAAGTAATCACGTGACACCAGAACAGGCAGCTCCCCCCCCCCCCTATCACTGTGAAACAAGTGTCTCACAGTAGGGGGGGGGGGGCTGTCTTTCTCACTAAGTGAGACAGACGCACCGTAGTGAAAGTCTGGAGTTTTTTTTTTTTTTTGGGTGCGGAAGTATAATAGGAAGGAAGACTGAGGGAACATGATCTCTCAACACTGGATAAAAGAAAAGAGTTACAGGAGACGTGATCACGACGTTGAAGATTATTAGAATAATTTGCAGAGAGCTGTGTGTGATGGATGTAGAGCCTAGTGATTGGTAGAAGTGTGTGGGAAGATAAAGAAGAAAGGAAGGGAGGTGGAAAAGACAAAAACGAAGAGAAAGTAGAAGGGCTGGAGAAAGAGAAGGGGAAAAGTCATATAAAAGGGATAGGAGATGAAGAGAGGTGTTGGAAGAAGGCTTGTGGAAGAAGAGGAAGGGACCTTAAGAGAGAGGCTGGGGGAAAGAGAGGGGCAGGGGAAGGAGATGAAGAGAGGATGTGAAAAACAGCTTTTTTCTGTCTTCTTGATTACCTTCATTCCGCTATCAAGGAGGTTCGTTAGGAGGTCACTCGTGCGTCCTCCAGGCTCCAGAAGTAACGGTGTTTCTTTGTCCAAGCTGTCACTTATCCCCCCCCCCTCCCTCTCTCTCTCTCTCTCTCTCTCTCTCTCTCTCTCTCTCTCTCTCTCTCTCTCTCTCTCTCTCTCTCTCTCTCTCTCTCTCTCTCTCTCTCCTTTGCAGTTCCTTTCCGGCCTTTGCTTCTCGTTCCTCCTCCTCCTCGTTCTTCCACCTTTACTGAATTTCGCTTCATTTTCATTGTTTTCAATTCGTCTTTCCTCTTCCATTAACTCTTTCTTCCCATACTTTATTTTTTTCTTCCCTTCCCATTCTTTCCATAGCTTTTCCTCTCCCGTCACTGATCCTTCCCCTTCCCTTTGCAATAACTGTTTTCATCACGTATCGCTACAACTCTC
Organism: Procambarus clarkii; assembly: GCF_040958095.1. Lineage (NCBI taxonomy): Eukaryota > Metazoa > Arthropoda > Malacostraca > Decapoda > Cambaridae > Procambarus > Procambarus clarkii. The sequence goes on along the minus strand of NC_091215.1, from coordinate 22,819,819 downwards.
TCCATCATGTATCGCTACAACTCTCTCCATCACGTACCGCTACAACTCTCTCCATCACGTATTGCTACAACTCTCTCCATCACGTATCGCTACAACTCTCTCCATCACGTATCGCTACAACTCTCTCCATCACGTATCGCTACAACTCTCTCCATCACGTACCGCTACAACTCTCTCCATCACGTATCGCTACAACTCTCTCCATCACGTATCGCTACAACTCTCTCCATCACATACCGCTACAACTCTCTCCATCACATACCGCTACAACTCTCTCCATCACGTATCGCTACAACTCTCTCCATCACGTATCGCTACAACTCTCTCCATCACGTATCGCTACAACTCTCTCCGTCACGTATCGCTACAACTCTCTCCATCAC
>NC_091215.1:22816654-22818936 GCF_040958095.1 Procambarus clarkii | reverse complement strand
TTGCACACGCAACTTAGGCAGTCTGGAAGATTTGCGCTCAAGGAGATTTATTTTTATTTATATATATAAGGGTTAGTCCTTAATCCTGTGTTCCCTGGAATACGACCTGCCAAATCGTTTAACAACCAGATACCCATTTTACTGTTAGGTAAACATAGGCTACAGTTGAGGATTGACATCCAGTAAATCCTCCCCGGCCAGGATACGAACCCAGGACAAAGCGCTCGCGAAACGCCAGGCGAGTGACCTGCTAAGCACTTTTCGTTGTCAGACTTCAGATAGTGTAGGGGGTGTTCCTGGTGTTCCCGGTGCCCAGCCTCATTACTTTGCACTTTCCTGAGTTAAACTCTAGCATCCACTTGTTATAATATTTCTTGTTTATGTCCTTCTGTAGTTTCACGCGCTTGTGTGTGTGTGTGTGTGTGTGTGTGTGTGTGTGTGTGTGTGTGTGTGTGTCTTCACCTAGTTGTATTCACCTAGTCAGTCACACCAGACGCTGCACCAGGATTGACAACTAGGGCGCAACTCCATAGTCTCCCGAGACTGAAGGATGCCTACTATTCCTCTAGTTGTGCTTGCGGGGGTTGAGCTGTAGCTCTTTGGGCCCGCCTCTCAACTGTCAGTCAATCAACTGATTTTTGTTGATTTCTTCTTCACACACACACACGCGTACGTGCATGTGTGTGTGTGTGTGTACATCTGTAGCACAGGTAAGGTGTACATCTATATAAACCTGCCACAGGTAACGTGTTCACCTGTGTACACCTGCCACAGGTAACGGTAAGCCAGCATCATCTCCCTCCTTCCCTCCATCTCCTCCAAACACATAGGTATCAAAATCAAAATAAGTCATCGCCTTTGAGAATTTCTCACACAATGAAACATTGTAGCTCATAAACCTGGGGATTCCAGAGACCGCAAGCGGTACTGTATGCTGTATATATTTGAGTATGGTTACCGGCCACTAGTTGTAGACAAACGCAATAGCTTTATTGTATGATACAGCGTTTGGAGAAGGGTGTATGTCTCCGTCCGTGTGTATGTGTATGTCTGTGTATTAGTCTGGCCTTAGGGCCACTGAAGGGTAAACTCCTCCCGCCGCCCCCCCCCCATCACACACACACACACACACACACACACACACACACACACACACACACACACACACATCTGGGCCAATCCGTCCCTCCCATACTACCCATTTCGCCACAGAAACTATATTTAAATATATAAGTTTTGTTCGCCAGTTATTCCAGCGTCCCTCCTAGTTACCTGTGCATGAGGCCTTGTTGTGTGGGGCGCTGGTCACGTGACTCTGGCCCCAGCGGTATTGATGACGTTATAAGCGTCCAGCCCCGCCCACGCCCACCAGCCACGCCCACCAGCCACGCCCACCACGCTGCTACACGTCACTGTGTGTCCCTCCTCACCCTCCAACTACCTCCTTCTCCCTCCCACCCACTCTCTTTACTCTTCCCTCCTCCTCCTCCTCCCTCCCTGTCACTCTTCCTCCCTCCCTCCTCCCTCACACTCTCTCCCTCCTTCTCTCATTCTCTCTTTATCCCCCCTCTCCCCCCCCCTCTCTCTCTCTCTCTTCCTGCTCCCTTTCTCTCTCTTCCCAGACACGCCACCCACGCCTCCAAGGTTGTTACCTGGAAGCTAATCTTTGTTGTTGAGGAAGCGCCCACACCTCGCCCCCCCACGCCCCCCATGCCCCCCCCCCCACGCCCCCCACACGCCCCCACGCCCCCCCACGCCCCCCACCCCCCACACCACGCCCCCACACAGTGTCGACATGTCAACTTCCACATGGGCCTCCTCCACTCTTTACGTCGCCCACACCACCACCCACCCACACTGTTCGCCGCCCCACATATGCTGGCCAGCATAGACAACATGGCGGGCAGGTCTTACAAGGCGGAATTCTTAGACGTGTGTGTAATTATTTATAATGGTCATAGATAATCATTACTTGGAGTGTGCTTCGCTTCCTGTATAGCTATTGTAGCTTAATGTTCTTAGCGACTATTGATCATTATTGGTATTCTATATATAGTGATTGTACAGTTTTATTGGATAATAATGTTTATATGTAGATATAATCGTTATACTGGTAATCATTAAATAACCTTTGGTCTTTATTTCTTACATGTATTTATTGAGGTTGATTAGCTTAGTACTTGTAGAGTAGTGTGGTAGTTTCAATTGTAACATAGAGAGAATGAGAAGAGGAGAGAGAGAGAGAGAGAGAGAGAGAGAATGAGAAGAGGAGAGAGAGAGAG
>NC_091215.1:22784154-22809154 GCF_040958095.1 Procambarus clarkii | reverse complement strand
TGACTAATTTCAATTCGTTGATGCGGCTGTTTAGGGAGAGTAAATAAACTCAATGTGTTCCCCAGCTTAAAGTAAAAAAAGTAATGTATATATACAACCTATACACTTGTCATTACGGATTCAAAATAATAAATAAAATTCCAGCTTTATGAATGATGTAGTTAGCATCTTAAATCGCCTAATTTAATCAACCTTTTTCTGGCCAATATAAAAACGAATACAAAAAATGGGCTTTTATACTTAATAAAAGAGATTGTGTCGAATTTAATGTAATGTATTCCCTGGAAACACAAACCGTAACTGTCTCTATTTTCCGCTTGTTACAACTTGCAATAAAGTTGTTACATCTTGGCCTAACGTGTTTATGACGTATTAGAACGTTGTTACAACTCGCTATATTGGTTGTTATATCTGGTTAGGAGGCGTTAAAACTTGTTCGAACGTTGTACCAACGTCGTAGTTTCGGTGTGTGTTTGGCGGGTTGTGTTTTGAATTCTTTGGGGAATGCAGGTATTTGCCGCACGTCCGATAATAGACGAATAGATCCACTGACGGGCAGTGTTTTTTAAGGATTGATTGTTTTACTGTTGAAAGAATTGAAAGAGCTGGAATCATTAATTGATAATCTGGGAATCTAGAGGAAATGCTTCACTTGATTTCCGTCAGACCACGGAGAAAGAATTGAAACAGGATTAATACATCTTCAGAAGGATCAATTCTTCTAAAAATGGATTATTAAATACGAAAGTACTTAAGGAAATTCCTGTTTCAATTCTTCCTCCGTGGTCTGACACTGTCATATATATATATATATATATATATATATATATATATATATATATATATATATATATATATATATATATATATATATATATATATATATATATATAGTTACATTAATGGTAGCCCGAGGCTTTCTCCCTTGTCCCCTCTCTCTTCTCCTCTCACCCTCTTCCACCTTCTCCAGTTATTTCACCCCCTTCGTCAGCCCTTGTCTCCTCTCCTGCAGAATTCCTCTCGTCTCCTCTCCCTCAGGATTCTTCCCCTTCTCTCCTCCCCCACTCTCTTCCTCCTCTCTCTCTTTCCTCCCTCTCTCTCTTACCCTATCTCCCCTCTTTCCCATTCACCCAACCCCTCCCCCAGGTCTCTCATATCTCTACCCATATTCCCCCATCTCTTCTATCCCTCTCTTCCTGTTTCTACTCTCTCTCTCCTCCGCTGTCACCTCTTCAACTTTTCCCTCCCTCTCTCGCACCCTCTTGCCTTTTTTTCCTCTTTCTCGCATCATCACCCTCTTCTCCTCTTTCCTTCTCTCTCTCTCTCTCTCTCTCTCTCTCTCTCTCTCTCTCTCTCTCTCTCTCTCTCTCTCTCTCTCTCTCTCTCTCTCTCTCTCTCTCTCTCTCTCTCCCTCTCTCTCCTCTATGTCACATAAAATGCAATACTGAGTTAAAACTCTAAGGTCTGAGCCAGTCACCTTCTACCGATGTCGTTGGGAGAGGACTTAATAGGACCGACCCTGACCAGCCTATGGCAGTTTTGTACCCCAGACCATTCAACATGCAAAGTTGGGCGAGATTAGCCCCAAGCGCCTGGCCTCGAACCCCGGAGAGACAGACAAACATTCTATTTACTACGTATACTCTCACAAGGGGGGGAAATAATTCTAAAATATTCCATAGTAAATAGCGATATCGAGTGATTAAATCTCAGGATTCCTGCCCGTAGATATGGGGAAAATATTGCAAATTTTCGGGGATTAAAATGGTCAATCTATAATCCTTGTTGACCTTTCCTTCTGCGGAGGAAAGGTGGTGATGGGAGAGGAAGAGGGAGAGAGGAAGAGGAGGGAAGAGAGGGAGGGAGGGAAGAGAGAGGGAGAGAGAGGGGTGATGATGGAGCCTGCAGCTGTTCTGATCCACCCGTGAAGTTTTAAAGAAAGTTTCCGCCGCATTTATCAGTTCAAACTTCTCCTTTGGCAGAATCAAGAATAAAGAGAGAGAGAGAGAGAGAGAGAGAGAGAGAGAGAGAGAGAGAGAGAGAGAGAGAGAGAGAGAGAGAGAGAGAGAGAGAGAGAACAAATTCATTACAGGTGTTTAATATGCCGTATTCGACGCTTTTGAAGTTAATTAGAAGCGACCCAACTCACCTGGAGTCACCTGTCTTAATCATCTCTTTAGTTTGCTTTGTGTATCTGCCTTTCCTTCTCTCCCACTTCTTATTCTCTCTCTCTCTCTCTCTCTCTCTCTCTCTCTCTCTCTCTCTCTCTCTCTCTCTCTCTCTCTCTCTCTCTCTCTCTTTCTCTCTTTCTACTTTGACTTCAGAAAGATCTTTTTAATTCACAAATATATTAATTAAACCTCCCCATCTGAGTAATTTAACACCAATTATACCACCAGGACCCCACTCACTCAGCCCCCCAGCCCTCCCCTCCCTCTCCTCCATACTCCCCCACCCCCCACCACCTTCCCCAACACCCCCCTCTTCCCCAGGTCCCTCTAAACTCACCTTTCCAAGCCCTTTCTCGTGCAATTAGGAACGGAGGACGACTGAGAATCTGATTAGTATGGAGAGAGGCATTTTGAAAGGTGGACAGATGCGTCTAGACAGAGGTTTGCAAACATGTGTGTGTTCAGACAGATGTTTACATACAGATGTTTACTAATGTTTTTATTTGTTGTGTACAAGTAATGAAACATACAGACGCACATTGAGAGTGTCATAAAGACATTCAGACAGGCAGAGTTTTGGCATATTTTTAAACCCTTATCTGTATAAATGTCGGCTCCACTGTGTATCTGGCACTCTAGAACATGTTATGAAATAACTCTCAAACTGTTCACTTAAATAACACACATACGTTGTTCACTCTAAATAGCAAATAAATTGTTCATTTTAAATAATTCCAGTCAGGTTTCTTGTTCTCGCTCGCATACACACACATACATACACACACACACACACACACACACACACACACACACACACACACACACACACACACACACACACACACACACACACATATACACACACACACACACACACACACACAATCATTCATACTCACACACACGCATTCACACACACACCCATACACACACACACACACACACACACACACACACACACACACACACACACACACACACACACACACACACACACACACACACACACTCACACACACACACTCACACACACACACTCACACACACACATACACACACACACACACACACACACACACACACACACACACACACACACACACACACACACACACACACACACACACAATCATTCCAGACGTTTACCATATTAATATAATCCTCCTCTCGTCTCTAATCACCAAAAACCGAGGTTGCAGCAAGGGCTAAAATCCTGTCATAAAAAGCAGAAAATGCTCCTTTAGTCCTACGGGTTTCTGACGCCACGGCCAGGCGCTTGACAGCTGTCAGAGTGACGTGTCGTCAGGGATGAACCCGGAAGTGATGACTTTCGTGATGAGTTAGTGACCAGTGACGCAGGTTAGTGAAGGTGAGGAGGAGGAGGAGGGGGGGGGATGATTAAGATCGGTAAAGATGGGTAGAGGTGAGGAAGGAGAGGGAGAAGGAAGAGGAATGGTAAGAAACGGGAGGATAGGTAATAAAGGGATGAAGGGGGACGAAGGGGAAGGTAATAAGGGGTAGTGTAAGGAAGGTGAGAAGAGTAAGGAAGGGGGAGGAGTAAGGAACGGGGGGGATGGTGAGAAAGGGGAAAGAGGGGAGGACTGCACTTAGGTTTATTGCCTATGAGAGGGTAGTGTGGCTTTTTAATGAGTGTTATTTTTGGTGGGAGGGGTAAAGGGAGGGGTGAGGGGCAGAATAAAGGGGACAAGAAGGGAGAGAAATAGATGGGAGAGCGAGGAAAGAGGGGGCAACAGGAATTACAAAAGTATATATGTATGTTTTGGTTGTGTTTCAATGGAGGAAACTGAAGGTTCTTCATGCATCTCTCTTAAAGAAACTGTCAATCTTAAATGATTGTTTTGTCCATGAGTTTATCATAAAGTTCAATACACAGATTGCTTTAATGACACACACACACACACACACACACACACACACACACACACACACACACACACACACACACACACACACACACACACACACACACACAAGCTGGCTTTGGATCGGACTGCGGAAATACAGCAACTCTCGAAACTTTCCACGGGTAAATATGTCGGTGGGCGCGTGTAAATAAAACTCTGAAGGTGTTTAATGAATGGTCCTCCCATTCATCTCCTCCCTCCATCTTCCCTCCCATTCATCTCCTCCCTCCATCTTCCCTCCCATTCATCTCCTCCCTCCATCTTCCCTCCCATTCATCTCCTCCCTCCATCTTCCCTCCCATTCATCTCCCTCATGCGAACCTCGGTCCCCAATTTTGCGTGCGCATGTCACAGCCGCTGGAACATCAATGAGCAGAATTAGAATAGCTCCCCCGGCCATCGTTTTCAATTATTCAGGGGGGTCTCGGTGTGCCTGTAGTCTGCGTGCTGCCCACGCTCTCCTCTATTATGTCTGGCGGGCGGGGCCGGCCGGCCGACCGCCTCCTGCATGCCGCTAATCTTCTTTGTTTCCCAACCATGACGTCACACTTGTTTTCAACCAATCATCTTTACTCTCATGTATGACGCTTTTGTTTCGCACCAGTAAGCTTTAATCCCGTCGGTGACGTCACTGGGCCAAAACCAGTCTCTGGTTTTTATACACTCGGTGACGTCATTCTCAGCCAATGAGCGGCCTAGTGTGTGACGTCAGAGGATGACGCCAAATGTAGTTTATTTATTTCTTGCATTTTGATGATAAGCAGACACGGGTCATCCAGCAGGTGGTGAGAGGTTATGCATGAGCAGTTGCAGACGCGGGCCGGGGTGGGCGTGGCTGTGGGCGAGGTCAAAGGTCACCAGCCTCCCCCCCCCCCCCACACACACACACACGGGAGATGATCAATCAACAGCGGTCTTTGATATGCCTTTAGACCACCGTTTTCTGTGATGAGTTGTGTAATTAACCTTGGATTTATTGAAATAAAACGACTCATTTTGATGCTTTTGTAAACTTTGTCAATTATTATTAGGCTATAATTGGTATTTAGATTCTAAACTGGATTTTTTTGATAAGTTGAAACATTTTGTATATTCTAGAAACTGGTGATTATAGGATTGTTGATGGTTGTAGAGTTATTACCAGCTGTTAGAGTTGAACTATCTAATTAGCAATAAATCATAAAAAGTACTTGGAGCGTTTAGAAATTATTTGAGAAATTAAATTCAAAAGATTTTTTATTATTTTTTTGGGATGGAAATTAAACAAAAAAGTTAAGAGATGTATTCAGTGTTCGAAAATTAAACAGTTGGGTTTGTTTTAGTCCCTAAGACCAGGAAGTGATGGTCTGAGACGCGTTCTCCACTCATCTTCACCTCCACCCGCCTCCACCTCCACACATACACACACCTCCACCTCCACACATACACACACCTCCACCTCCACACATACACACACCTCCACCTCCAAACATACACACACCTCCACCTCCCTCCACACTCCCACACCATAAACATCAGAGCCCATCATCAAAACAGTCGCATTCTGAACGTATAAGTGTAAATAGGGGCTTCGTAAACACTACAATGTTTAGTAAGTAAGGCCCACGCCATCATCTTCGAAGCTGTGAATCGAGACTTCTAGTTCATTCACTTCCAATCTGGAGATTGACACTCCATTCATCAGCGAAGCCACACCAACGATACATAATGTTGTTGTATGCTGTATGAGAGATTTATTCAGCAGATGCGACCTCCTTTGTAAAGTGGATTGTTAAGTATGCGACACTTAAGACTAGATTATCAACATTTATGTACTGGGTCTTAGTGACTATCGCTACACACGAATGGATATGACTCTACACGAATGTTAATACACACACACACACACACTCACACACACACACACACACACACACACACACACACACACACACACACACACACACACACACACACACACACACAAACACACACACACACACATTGAAAATGCGTGTGTTAAGTCCGGTGTAACGTGAGGGCGGCTTGGCTTAGTTCGACAGGTGTGGGCGGGGCTGGTGATCGCCAGAGTGGCCAATAAACACCTGTCATGACACACATATTGTATTTGGGGGGGGGGGAGAAGGGGTGGAGAAGGGGGGAGAGGGGGGGTGGAGGTGCAAACTGGGGTCAGTCGATGGTTAGGTCACCAGGTAGTTTGGTTGTGTGTGTGTGTGTGTGTGTGTGTGTGTGTGTGTGTGTGTGTGTGTGTGTGTGTGTGTGTGTGTGTGTGTGTGTGTGTGTGTGTGTGTGTGTGTGTTGTTGTTATTTGTTACGATCCTCTTTGTGAATATATTTATGCTTTAGTTATACATTGTTGTTGTTGTTCATTTTGTGATTGTTAAGCGACCTTTGGCTTTAATGATGCTGGGAATTGTGGGACGTTGTGTTTGTACGTTTTGGGCGTGTTTATGTGTGGTTAGTGTAAACTGCCGGCCTGCTCGTTCGTGTAAACTACCGGCCTGCTCGTTCGTGTAAACTGCCGGCCTGCTCGTTCGTGTAAACTGCCGACCTGCTCGTTCGTGTAAACTACCGACCTGCTCGTTCGTGTAAACTGCCGGCCTGCTCGTTCGCTCTCGGCGCGTGTTCGTTATGAAAATTTAATTCTCCCCTTAAATTCTGAAGCTAATCTGGTGGTGCATAAGAAAATAGTTCGAGGCTCGGTAAAGTGGTATTTTTTTATCATGAGAGAAGCTGATGGGCCGAGAAGCAGTGTATGGAGGAGAGAGGGAGAGGGGGGGGAGAGAGGGAGAGGAGCGGGGAGGAGAGAGGGAGAGGAGCGGGAGGCGAGAGAGAGAGGGAGTAAGGGAAAAAGAGAGAAAAGGGAAAGAGGAGAGTACACGGGTAAGGGAGAGAGAGAATGTAGGGAAAGAGTGAGGGAAGGGGTGAGGGGATGAGGAATGTGTATGGGGAGGAAGGGAGGGGAAGAATAAGGAATGGGAAAGAGAGAAAAAGGGTTGGGAATGAGAGAATACAGTGTGCACTCATGAGGATCCGTAGTGCACCACACATTAAAATGTGACAGAGACAACGCTTAAGAATAAATGTGGAGAGAGAGAGAGAGAGAGAGAGAGAGAGAGAGAGAGAGAGAGAGAGAGAGAGAGAGAGAGAGAGAGAGAGAGAGAGAGAGAGAGAGAGAGAGAGGACACAAGGGAAATAACATTATTATTAAAAGAGATAGAGTAGTAGGAAAGACAAAAAACAGGAAAGAAGCAGGGAGAAAAATAGGAAATTATACTACACACTTACACACACACACACACACACACACACACACACACACACACACACACACACACACACACACACACACACACACACACACACACACACACACACACACACACACACACACACACACACACACACACACACACACACACACACACACACACACACACACACACACACACACACACACACACACACACACACACACACACACACACACACACCAATACAACATTCACTAAAACAGCAACTCCCAAGACAACATTACCAAACATACAGACAAGGGGAAGGAGCTAACGAGCTAAAGGGTGGTTAAAGTCTAACAATGCACTCTACAAAGAAGTACACATCACTCAGGAATACAGACCCCCCCCCCCCCCCGCCCCCCCAGACAAGCAGCCTCTTGCAGGCGCAGCTCAACACCCTGCAAATTCACTCCTGCAGGCGACCGATAAATTTTTCTGTCACATTTCCTCGTTGGGGAAGGTGCGGAAGGACTATTTTCCCCGTGTTGCAAGCTGCGTCCTGTGTGAGAGGGAAGGGGGGGGGAGGGGGGAAACGAGAGAGAAAAATGGGTAATTGGCAGAGATGAGAAGATGGGTAAGAATAAAGGAGAAATGGGGGAAAAGGAAAGGATATAGGTGGACATGATTGAGGGAAGATGGAAACAGGGAATAAGGTAGATCGAGATGGTGGTAATAGATGGGTGGGAATTAGAGCAAGGGAGGAGGATACAGCGAGAGAAGTAGGAGAAAAGAGATGAGGTGATAATGGGCACACGAGTAATTACCAGGGTTGTGGAGCCATTACAGCCGTGATAGGCCTCATCTGGCACCTGGTCCAGATGCTGTCTCTGTAGCACCCGAGTACACCACCACCTCCCCTCTTGTGTACACCACCACCTACAACTCTTGTGTACACCACCACCTCCCCTCTTGTGTACACCACCACCTCCCCTCTTGTGTACACCACCACCTCCCCTCTTGTGTACACCACCACCTCCCCTCTTGTGTACACCATCACCTCCCCTCTTGTGTACACCACCACCTCCCCTCTTGTGTACACCACCACCTCCCCTCTTGTGTACACCACCACCTCCCCTCTTGTGTACACCACCACCTCCCCTCTTGTGTACACCACCACCTCCCCTCTTGTGTACACCACCACCTCCCCTCTTGTGTACACCACCACCTCCCCTCTTGTGTACACCACCACCTCCCCTCTTGTGTACACCACCACCTCCCCTCTTGTGTACACCACCACCTCCCCTCTTGTGTACACCACCACCTCCCCTCTTGTGTACACCACCACCTCCCCTCTTGTGTACACCACCACCACTACTCTTGTGTACACCACCACCTCCCCTCTTGTGTACACCACCACCTCCCCTCTTGTGTACACCACCACCTCCCCTCTTGTGTACACCACCACCTCCCCTCTTGTGTACACCACCACCACTACTCTTGTGTACACCACCACCTCCCCTCTTGTGTACACCACCACCACTACTCTTGTGTACACCACCACCTCCCCTCTTGTGTACACCACCACCTCCCCTCTTGTGTACACCACCACCTCCCCTCTTGTGTACACCACCACCTCCCCTCTTGTGTACACCACCACCTCCCCTCTTGTGTACACCACCACCTCCCCTCTTGTGTACACCACCACCACTACTCTTGTGTACACCACCACCTCCCCTCTTGTGTACACCACCACCTCCCCTCTTGTGTACACCACCACCTCCCCTCTTGTGTACACCACCACCTCCCCTCTTGTGTACACCACCACCTCCCCTCTTGTGTACACCACCACCTCCCCTCTTGTGTACACCACCACCTCCCCTCTTGTGTACACCACCATCTCTTCTCTTGTGTACACCACCACCTCCCCTCTTGTGTACACCACCACCTCCCCTCTTGTGTACACCACCACCTCCCCTCTTGTGTACACCACCACCACTACTCTTGTGTACACCACCACCTCCCCTCTTGTGTACACCACCACCTCCCCTCTTGTGTACACCACCACCTCCCCTCTTGTGTACACCACCACCTCCCCTCTTGTGTACACCACCATCTCTTCTCTTGTGTACACCACCACCTCCCCTCTTGTGTACACCACCACCTCCCCTCTTGTGTACACCACCACCTCCCCTCTTGTGTACACCACCACCACTACTCTTGTGTACACCACCACCACTACTCTTGTGTACACCACCACCACTACTCTTGTGTACACCACCACCACTACTCTTGTGTACACCACCACCACTACTCTCGTGTACACCACCACCACTACTCTTGTGTACACCACCACCTCCCCTCTTGTGTACACCACCACCTCCCCTCTTGTGTACACCACCACTTCCCCTCTTGTGTACACCACCACCTCCCCTCTTGTGTACACCACCACCACTACTCTTGTGTACACCACCACCACTACTCTTGTGTACACCACCACCACTACTCTTGTGTACACCACCACCACTACTCTTGTGTACACCACCACCACTACTCTTGTGTACACCACCACCACTACTCTTGTGTACACCACCACCTCCCCTCTTGTGTACACCACCACCACTACTCTTGTGTACACCACCACCTCCCCTCTTGTGTACACCACCACCTCCCCTCTTGTGTACACCACCACCTCCCCTCTTGTGTACACCACCACCACTACTCTTGTGTACACCACCACCACTACTCTTGTGTACACCACCACCACTACTCTTGTGTACACCACCACCACCACACAACACGCACCACTGCGACACCCACCATAAGAACAGAAGAAGTACAGAGGCGGCAGTAGGCCTACTGGTCCATGTGGCACTACTATGTGGCCCATTGGCACCACTATGTGGCCTATATGATTGATGAAGATTAAGCCACCCAAAAGGTGGCACGGGCATGAATAGCCCGTAAGTGGTGGCCCCTTGGAGCCATTACCAGTACCAAGAGCTGATACTGGAGATCTGTGGAGGTGCGACTGCACCCTGCGTAACAGGAGATGTCTCCCGTGACCCATGTGGCGCCACAATGCGGCCCATGTGGCGCCACTATGCGGCCCATGTGGCGCCACTATGCGGCCTATGTGGCGCCACTATGCGGCCTATGTGGCGCCACTATGTGGCCTATGTGGCGCCACTCTCTGTTATATACTCAGTTGGTCTACCTACATTGTATTCACTTCACCTTTGAAAATGTATATATATATATACATATATATATATATATATATATATATATATATATATATATATATATATATATATATATATATATATATATATATGTATATATATGTAGTTAGAGCGGTAACATATATTATAATAATACTAATAACACGGGCGGCAGTGGTAAACGGAAGTCATAATAAATATATGCAAAGCTAAATTTCTTTCTAAATCTAAACTTTTAAATTTAGAAGTAATTTAGACTTGTCTAAGTCGTTTAAAGCAAGGAATTATATTTTTTTTGTCTATTTTTTGCATAGTTGAATATTGTATCATAGTTGTTATTCTTAATATTTCATGAGTATATTCTTTTTTCCTTTTTAACTTTTCTGTTTTTTCTATTTCATCTTTATCTTCCTTTTCTTCTATTTCTTATTATAATAATATTTTTATTTTTACTTTTTTTTCTTCTTCTCTTCTTCCTCTTCTCTTCTTCTTTTCTTCTTCTTTTCTTCTATTCTTCTCTTCTTCTTCTCCTTCTCTTCTTCTTCACGGTGCATGAAGTGTGTGCATGAAAGTTAATGCATCCTTAGTCGTGTTATTTTCAATTTAAAATTGGAAAGTGTCACTGAGGAATCATATTTCCAGTTCAAAATCAGCAAAATGCACCTTCTGTCCTACTATTTCCAATTCAGAATCGCAAGGCGAGCCGCGGAGGAAAATCTGAATCGCAGAGGTTGGCCTCTGGGGGCGGGCAATATATCTGGTCTAAGTACACTCTCCTGGGGTGCTCTTGAGGCTATATTGTGACTCTGCTTCCCCCTCTTCTTCTCTCTCCTTCCTCCCCCTTTCTCCTTTTACCCCCTCTTCCTCCTTCCCCTTCACACACACACAAGAGAAAGTAATCACGGAGCACGCAAAATGACACTTTATGTCTGGTTTGGCATCGCCCATATGAGAGGAGTGAGCGTTGAATGTGGTATGGTAGGGAGAGAGAGGGAGGGATAGGGAGAGAGAGGGAGAACAGGGAGAGAGAGGGACACGGAGACAGAGAACAGGGAGACAGAGAGGGACAGAGACAGAGAACAGGGAGAGAGAGGGACACGGAGACAGAGAACAGGGAGACAGAGAGGGACAGAGACAGAGAACAGGGAGAGAGAGGGACACGGAGACAGAGAGGGACAGAGACAGAGGAATAGGGAGAGAGAGGGACACGGAGACAGAGAACACGGAGACAGAGAGGGACAGAGACAGAGAACAGGGAGAGAGAGGGACACGGAGACAGAGAACAGGGAGACAGAGAGGGACAGAGACAGAGAACAGGGAGAGAGAGGGACACGGAGACAGAGAACACGGAGACAGAGAGGGACAGAGACAGAGGAATAGGGAGAGAGAGGGACACGGAGACAGAGAACAGGGAGACAGAGAGGGACAGAGACAGAGAACAGGGAGACAGAGGGACAGGGAGAGAGAGGGACACGGAGACAGAGAGGGACAGAGACAGAGGAATAGGGAGAGAGAGGGACAGGGAAAATTGACCCTAAGAATAAAACAGACTGCAGGAGGTCTATTGGCCCTTCCAAGGAATCTCCTATTTATATCCACCCAAATTCATATGTAGGTGGATTCATATGAGTTTTGGTGCACATAACACACACCTGGGTGGATATAACACACCTGGGTGGATATATCACACGCCTGGGTGGATATAACACACGCCTGGGTGGATATATCACACCTGGGTGGATATATCACACGCCTGGGTGGATATATCACACCTGGGTGGATATAACATAATTGTTCTAACATAAGGGTGGAACAATCCAGCGATCCTCTTGTTACTCCTGTATCTTGCACCGTAACTCAACCCTTTATCCATATTATGGTTTACCCAGATCCAAACACTACTTCTGCTCCCGGCTGTAGCCTACCAAGAGTTTACGTGTTGGATACACCGTATTCCAGACCATATCTAGAGTATACCTGGATACATTACCTCCCCCAAGTCCTGGCTCGAGTTTACGGGGCTTGGGGAGTAGAAGAACTCCCAGAACCCACTACATGTATACTACAGGTATACTCCAGGTATGGTCTCGAATACAGTATATCCAACACGTAAATTCTCGCTATGATACAGCTGTGAGCAGGAGCAGTAGCACCACCTCTGGTGTAGCACCACCTCTGGTGGAGCACCTCTGGTGGAGCACCACCTCTGGAACACCCCCTCTGGTGGAGCACCCCTGGTTGGCCTCTGTGGAATGTCTCTGTAACACAGTGTTCCTCTTTCTCTCTCCACCAGAGACAAAGTGGCACATGGCCACACGTCTCCGTTCATTCCACTCTACTATGTCAAGAGGTGGATAGTTTTAGGGGAATTACCAGGGGGAAAACGCCAAGCCATTCCGATAGTCTGAGCGCCTTGTGGTGGGGTGGATAGTCTGAGCACCTGATGGTGGGGTGGATAGTCTGAGCACCTGGTGGTGGGGTGGATAGTCTGAGCACCTGATGGTGGGGTGGATAGTCTGAGCACCTGGTGGTGGGGTGGATAGTCTGAGCACCTTGTGGTGGGGTGGATACTCTGAGCACCTTGTGGTGGGGTGGATAGTCTGAGCACCTGGTGGTGGGGTGGATAGTCTGAGCACCTGGTGGTGGGGTAGATAGTCTGAGCACCTGGTGGTGGGGTGGATAGTCTGAGCACCTTGTGGTGGGGTGGATAGTCTGAGCACCTGGTGGTGGGGTGGATAGTCTGAGCACCTTGTGGTGGGGTGGATAGTCTGAGCACCTGGTGGTGGGGTGGATAGTCTGAGCACCTTGTGTTGGGGTGGATAGTCTGAGCACCTTGTGTTGGGGTGGATAGTCTGACCACCTGGTGGTGGGGTGGATAGTCTGAGCACCTGGTGGTGGGGTGGATAGTCTGAGCACCTTGTGGTGGGGTGGATAGTCTGAGCACCTTGTTGAGGGGTGGATAGTCTGAGCACCTTGTTGAGGGGTGGATAGTCTGAGCACCTGGTGGTGAGTTGGATAGTTTCTATTATCAAAAAGCTTCTTACTAGTAGCACTTTTCAGAAAATTTATAAATATGCCTGCTTTTAAGATAATAATAATAATAATAATAATAATAATAATAATAATAATACACAAGGATATCACAGTCGTGTAATAATCAATGAGAAAATCAGAGTAGGAGAGCGGGGCTTGAACCAGCGTCTCGGTGGGAGGCTCCCTACCTACCTACCCCAGAGTGCAAGCGAGCTATTCGTAAAAACTGAGTTGTGGCAACAGGTGCTCGCCTACTCCAGAACCTTTACAACACACATTAGTGTCCCGAGTTGAATAGCTTTTGCATGTCGTGGGTCAGGGGGTATGGTGTGCGTCTGGCCTCCACCAAGATGCTGGTGAATCAATCTCTGTTCCAGTAAATTTGTTTAATAATAATAATAATAATTATAATAAATTATAATATTTTTTATTTTTTTGTTTCAATATGGGAGTACTACTTTTGGCTGGAAGAAGGGGGAGCCTTAGCCTCGGAGGAAAGTACACATAACGCATTAGAGGGAATGTTTGGGTCCACTCCAGTACAGTTTCTGTGTGCTTTTCTCCTACCACCTCCTTCCTTTTGTGTTTTATTGTGCTTTATTATATACTTTACGGTAACAAATAATAATAATTATAATAGTTCCACAAAAGTCACTCAAATTATGACGTATATCAACAGAGGGTAAACACATGGACTCAGGAACCTGGGGCCAGATTCACGAAGCAGTTACCCAAGTACTTACGAACCTGTCCATCTTTTCTCAATCTTTGGCGGCTTTGTTTACAATTATTAAACAGTTACTGAGCTCCGAATCACCAGGAGGCTGTTTATTACAATAACAACAGTTGATTGGGAAGTTTTCATGCTTGTAAACTGTTTAATAAATGTAACCAAAGCCGTCAAAGATTGAGGAAAGATGTACACGTTCGTAAGTACTTGCGTAACTGCTTCGTGAATCTGGCCCTCTGACCTCTCGGGCCCGATACATAGAAAACGTCAATATTTGTGAGCCGTTACTTTTCTTAATAGGTTACATTTGATTACGACAACGTAACAAACGCGACCTACTAGTTGAGCGGGCGGGTAGTAATGCGAGCGAACAATTTTTCCTGGGAAACTGCAAGATATCGACGCGGCTCCACATTTCGCGCCAAAAATGTGTCAAGTGTGACACTGGAGAGGCGGAAAGCCACGGAAATCGGTTTTCGTAAATCATCGTGTGCTGGCCGTTCGTTACCCGGGTAATGAACGGATAAATCACGATGACAAATGGAGAAGTAGTGGGTAGGAAAGAAGAAGAGAGACACAAGGGGGAGGAAGAGGCAGGTGGGAAGGGCTAAGAGTGGAGAATGGACGGTACAGACTTGGTTTCGAAACACTGGGAAGGGAAACTGAAGTTATGTACCATGGTGTGACGGGAGTGTGTGGTGGTGATCCACTGTTCTGTTCCAGTGCTGTCATCATATTAGCTCATAATTACCCCATACTTTTCTTCCCCTCTCTTCTCCCCTCCTTCCCCTTCCCCTCCAAACAGTACCTTCACTTCCATGGTCACCATCCCTCACTACCACCACCCTACCACCATCCCTACCACCATCCCTACCACCATCCCTCACTACCACCACCCTACCACCATCCCCTCTACCACCACCTTACTACCCTCCTCATTACCACAACTAACACTGGTAGTAGATCATCCTGTATTAGCCAAAATGCGATTGGTAAGTGGGGAAGTAACTCCTTCACGAGGGAAGTGTCATGACCTAGAGTGGTCTCATTGGTGACCTGGAAGAGACGCCCTTAACCCTTAACCATCACCGCCATTGAGCACCACCATCAACATGATAATACTGGTGATGTTAGTACTGGTTAGTGATGTTAGTACACTAACATCATCCATCACCATCCCCATGAGCAGCATCTGCATCTACAGCATCCCTCTTATCACCAGCATCACCATTAACATCATCCCTTCATCACTAGCATCCTTATGAACATCTCAGTTAACAGCATATATCGTCCTATCACCAGCATCTCTATTATAGTAGTAGTAGGCGTCCATTAGTCTCAGGAGACTATGGAGTTGCTCAAAACCAGGGTAGGTTGATATGGAGGAGAAGCTGTCACCCAAGCAGCAGGTCCCTCCCTCTCCACGGCACCGAAAGACTCTAATGGAAAGGCAAACTAATATGCATCTCTATTAACAGCTTTCATATCAACAGCATCTCCCTCAACAATAGCATCTCCCTTAGGATCCCTCTCATCCCCCATCTAAATCATCTGACTCAACAACACTCCCTCATCATCAACACCCCATCATCAACAGCATCTCTCTCCACATCATCCCTGCCCCTCATCACTGTGGCGCCAAGAGCATCACCAGCAGACTCATCCCACATGACGGGAGATGTTCATCCCTGCGTGTGTGTGTATGATGCCGTGTGCAGGAGGAGAGGTCGTGCAGCAGCCAGATAAGTGCCCTTAATGACAGCCACAAAGCCATAGCAGACGGCCTACATTGCATTAGCTTCTCTCTTGATGGTGATGACATCGCCAGGCGTTGACAGTTCGTTCGCGGGGTCGCTCGTTCCTTCGCCAGGCTCATATCTTGGGAGGCTGAGGCGGTGTTCCCTTCATGGCGTGTTGATGGCGCCTCTGGGGGTTGAGTTTGAATGTGTGTTTAACGATAGCGTTTTGTTCTTATGTCTACCTGTTACCTCCTCACCTTACCTCCTCTGGCTCCTCACCGGACGTGGACTTTCCTCAGCCTCACCTCACCGGACGTGCTCGCGGGCAGAGATGCTGCATCACGGCATATATAACCCTGATCGTGTATGTGGAGTGGTACACGGGAACACGGGAGACATCTCCCGTCACGCAGGGTGCAGTCGCACCTCCACAGATCTCCAGTATCAGCTCTTGATACTGGTAATGGCTCAAAAGGGCCACCACTTACGGGCTATTCATGCCCGTGCCACCTTTTGGGTGGCTTAATCTTCATCAATCAATCTGTGGAGTGGTCGTGTCTGCCGCGGTGGTCACCAGCAGACGGAGGTGGTGCTGATGGGGAGGTATGGATAAGGAGGATGCAGGAGGACAAGTGCTAAAGGGGAAGTAAGAGATCGAGAAGGAAGATTGAAGACACGGGTTGGGAATCTACGATTGGGGTCAAGATGGTAAAGAGAGGAAGATGGGGGGGGGGTTGTAGTGAGGAGTGCCTCCATCTCCACCTCTTTTGTTTTCTCTCTCCGCCTTCGTTCTTCTTCTGTTCCTTTTGCTTATCTGCCTTCTCTCATTCTTGGAAGTCTCTCACTATCCGCAATTTCACAACATTTTGGAACAGAATATTGATGTGTGAAATAGTAATCTTCAATGGTTTTATTTGTAACGCGCCGCACGTTATGTTTATAATTTAGGTGATACATAGACAAGTGAAAGTAGAAAGGTAAATTGAGAGAGAGAGAGAGAGAGAGAGAGAGAGAGAGAGAGAGAGAGAGAGAGAGAGAGAGAGAGAGAGAGAGAGAGAGAGAGGGAGAGAGGAAGGATAATGAAAGAGGTAAACGAGTAGGGAAACGTGGAGAAAGAAAGAAATATTCCGTGCGAAATAACAGTTGCTGTGAAGTTTCATTCCTGGAAAAATACAATTTAATCCGCTCAGATTTTTCAAGGAGGAGGAGGAGGAGGAGGATCCAGGAGGAGGAGGAGGAGGAGGAGGAGGCATGTCCTGGTAGGATATTGGCCGGCCTAACGCTCCTTTTTCTCCTATACTGCATTATTCTGTGTATCCTCTTTGTGCTCCTGTTTCTTCTGCTCCTTTTCCTATCCTCCTTTGCTATCTCCTCTTCATTTTCGTCAGTGGTCTCTGTCCCCTGGTTGTCCCTGGCCCCAGATGGTCCCTGGCCCCCTGGACACAGCCCCTCACGCTTGCACGGCTGCTCAGTCTTCCAGGGCTTCTCTAATTTATTTGAAGTCTGACAATGTTTGTCTGGTGTACTTGAAGTGTTCTGTATGCGTATTATTGGTGTTCTAAGTTCTCCTTGGGTCTTGCCTTGAGCTTTCGTGTGTAAGACCCTTCGAACTTGGATCTTGGGTTTTTCTACAAGATTTTTATTGGAAGAAGTTATTACTTTAGGTGTTGGTAGGTGTGTATAGTTGCCAGGGGCTACGGGCAGCCTCCTGGCCTGCGGGTATGCCAACTACGGCGCTATAATAGATTATATGTGTGTGTTTGTCCACTCCTCCCTCACGTGGAAGGTTTTTTTGTTTTGTTTTAGGTGTCGCTTATTAATTAATAATTCTTAATATTATACATTCCCTCTTGTTTCCCCGTGTAAGGAAAATCTTTGGAGTCTGTTACTGCGCGCGTCTGGGGTCGTGTGTCGTACATGGCCAGGACGGTGGGTCGATCCCGTCATCCTGTTCCATAGATTTCCTAATAGAAATATCACTTTATTGTGCTTTCAGTGTGTATGTGACCAACTGTGTTTCTCTTGCCCCTGCAGGACGCCAAGTGGAGGAGATCACCTTCAGAGGGCGCGAGTACCTATGGTGGGACCTGAGGAGGACTGGTGGCCAGCCCCTATCAGCCCAGAGCGACCAGCTCTCCTTCTCCTTCAAGACCAGACACCCTGCAGGAGTCCTCTTCTTCTCCGGTAAGTTCATTAGTCCTTCGGGACCTTCCTCATCCCTGGCAGGACAACAAGGGCGTTTCGTTGAGTGTGAATTGTCTCATGCATCCTAAGTTGGCTCTGAAGATTGTAATTTCAAAAGTCCTGATAAGCCCACTACCATAGTACCCCTTAGCGCCTGGAGAAGGGTCTTCGCGCCTTCTGCTGGCGTACGCCTCGCTGTCGTTCTCTGAATTATTCCCGAAGCCATTCAGGTTCAGGTTCAAGTGTATCCTGTATTCTTTAGTTCTTTTTTATTGTATTTTAACATTGATCATTATTACTTGTTAGGGTTCATCTGGCCATTGTTCTGGTCAGCGATTCTACCTGTGATGTTGCAACTGATCCGTTAACCAGTTTGCCCAGTTAGAATCTGATTTCATATCTTCACTTGCTTGTCAGTAATGGAGGCACCAGATTCTTCAGTCTTTTCCTGTTCACATTATAATTCTCCATCTTTATCTCTCTTTCCTTTCGTTGTATCTTTAGCCGCTTCATTTCTCTCTCCTTTTAGCCATCTTCCCCTCTCTTTCCTATTCTTCCCGCCACCCCTCTCCCTATTCGAGTCTCCCCTCAACACAACGCTAGATTTACACTCTGCCGGAATATCAGAATAGACAGATTCACTATTATCAGATATCCGTCAGCCATGGCTTGGTGGGCAGGCCGGCGTCCCGACCCGGGGACCCAGAGGGGTGCCCCCGGACGCTCTTAACTATCTCATTCTGTGTCTGTATATGTGACTCACTCGGGTCATCATTGAGTGAGAGGGAGTGAGACTTCATTCTCATCCACTCGTCTTTTCCTTTCCCCCTCCCCCCCCCTCTCTCTCTCTCTCTCTCTCTCTCTCTCTCTCTCTCTCTCTCTCTCTCTCTCTCTCTCTCTCTCTCTCTCTCTCTCTCTCTCTCTCTCTCTCTCTCTCCCTCACTCAGTACAGCAATATTGCACGATGCAACAGCGAGGGCAGGGACTGTTCCCACCAGCGCCTTTGGTCCGATATAGATTCTATTCCTTGCAACACCACATTGAGCAACAATAGAAAATGGATTAAGGTATTATGTTAATATTTTCTTTTTTGTTTTCAAAATGTTTATTATAGGAAAGAAAATGAAAAGATATAACGTGGAAAAGGCAATTTCAATTTCTTAATTATACACCCCATACCCATCCCGTGGGCGGTGGTGGAAAGGGTTACTGAGGCACATAATTCGTTTAGCTAAGCAAGTGACAATCTTTTGAAGCTAGTTACACAATTATTAATGTTACATACGCATGAACATATATATATATATATATATATATATATATATATATATATATATATATATATATATATATATATATATATATATATATATATATATATATATATATATATATATATATATATAACTTTATATATATATATGATAACTTTGTGTGGTTCTCTACCATGATAACTTTGTGTGGTTCTCTACCATGATAACTTTGTGTGGTTCTCTACCATGATAACTTTGTGTGGTTCTCTACCATGATAACTTTGTGTGGTTCTCTACCATGATAACTTTGTGTGGTTCTCTACCATGATAACCTTGTGTGGTTCTCTACCATGATAACTTTGTGTGGTTCTCTACCATGATAACTTTGTGTGGTTCTCTACCATGATAACTTTGTGTGGTTCTAAACTGTTGGTCTCTACCATGTTAACTTTGTGTGGTTCTCTACCATGATAACTTTGTGTGGTTCTCTACCATGATAACCTTGTGTGGTTCTCTACCATGATAACTTGTGTGGGTTCTCTACCATGATAACTTTGTGTGGTTCTCTACCATGATAACTTTGTGTGGTTCTCGACCATGATAACTTGTGTGGTCTCTACCATGTTAACTTTGTGTGGTTTCTCTACCATGAGTAACTTTGTGTGGTGTCTCTACATGATAACTTTGTGTGGTTCTCTACCATGATAACTTTGTGTGGTTCTCTACCATGATAACTTTGTGGTGTCTCTACCATGTAACCTTTGTGTGGTTCTCTACACATGATAACTTGTGTGGTTCTCTACCAATGATAACTTGTGTGGTTCTCTACCATGATAACCTTGTGTGGTTCTCTACCATGATAACTTTGTGTGGTTCTCTACCATGATAACTTTGTGTGGTTCTCTACCATGATAACCTTGTGTGGTTCTCTACCATGTTAACTTTGTGTGGTTCTCTACCATGATAACTTTGTGTGGTTCTCTACCATGATAACTTTGTGTGGTTCTCTACCATGATAACTTTGTGTGGTTCTCTACCATGATAACTTTGTGTGGTTCTCTACCATGATAACCTTGTGTGGTTCTCTACCATGATAACTTTGTGTGGTTCTCTACCATGATAACTTTGTGTGGTTCTCTACCATGATAACTTTGTGTGGTTCTCTACCATGATAACCTTGTGTGGTTCTCTACCATGATAACTTTGTGTGGTTCTCTACCATGATAACTTTGTGTGGTTCTCTACCATGATAACTTTGTGTGGTTCTCTACCATGATAACTTTGTGTGGTTCTCTACCATGATAACTTTGTGTGGTTCTCTACCATGATAACCTTGTGTGGTTCTCTACCATGATAACTTTGTGTGGTTCTCTACCATGATAACTTTGTGTGGTTCTCTACCATGATAACTTTGTGTGGTTCTCTACCATGATAACTTTGTGTGGTTCTCTACCATGATAACTTTGTGTGGTTCTCTACCATGATAACTTTGTGTGGTTCTCTACCATGATAACTTTGTGTGGTTCTCTACCATGATAACTTTGTGTGGTTCTCTACCATGATAACTTTGTGTGGTTCTCTACCATGATAACTTTGTGTGGTTCTCTACCATGATAACTTTGTGTGGTTCTCTACCATGATAACTTTGTGTGGTTCTCTACTATTATAACCTTGTGTGGTTCTCTACCATGATAACCTTGTGTGGTTCTCTACCATGATAACCTTGTGTGGTTCTCTACCATGATAACCTTGTGTGGTTCTCTACCATGATAACTTTGTGTGGTTCTCTACCTTGATAACTTTGTGTGGTTCTCTACCATGATAACTTTGTGTGGTTCTCTACCATGATAACTTTGTGTGGTTCTCTACCATGATAACTTTGTGTGGTTCTCTACCATGATAACTTTGTGTGGTTCTCTACCATGATAACTTTGTGTGGTTCTCTACTATTATAACCTTGTGTGGTTCTCTACCATGATAACCTTGTGTGGTTCTCTACCATGATAACCTTGTGTGGTTCTCTACCATGATAACCTTGTGTGGTTCTCTACCATGATAACTTTGTGTGGTTCTCTACCATGATAACCTTGTGTGGTTCTCTACCATGATAACTTTGTGTGGTTCTCTTCCATGATAACCTTGTGTGGTTCTCTACCATGATAACTTTGTGTGGTTCTCTACCATGATAACCTTGGCGTTTCCTCTTATTATTCTTGGTAATATATTATTATTGTTGTTATTGTACTTCCTCTTCGTTATTCCCATTCCTCATCATCTTCTTGTTTCTCTTTCTCCTCTTTTTCTTCGCTCACTTGTGTTTCTAAATTATTCCTCTTCTTCGTTTTGTTTCTAATCCCTTCTCCTTCCTGCCTGGTTCCTGTCAAGAACACAGAGACCCAGGCCGGGACCGTGATTGTGTTCCCCGGGGCCGTGATTGTGTCCTGGGGCCTTGATTGTGTCCCCCGGGGCCGTGATTGTGTTCCCCGGGGCCGTGATTGTGTCCTGGGGCCTTGATTGTGTCCCCCGGGGCCGTGATTGTGTCCCCCGGGGCCGTGATTGTGTCCCTGGGGCCGTGATTGTGTCCCCCGGGGCCGTGATTGTGTCCCCCGGGGCCGTGATTGTGTCCCCCGGAGCCGTGATTGTATCCCCTTAGTTCTTACTCTTAATTATCGCCCGGCCTGACTGACTGATCAGCATCCTCACTCTTGCTCCATTTGTGTGGTCTTTTGTTCATTAGTTTCGTGTTTAGTGTGTGCGATTGTTTCTGTTTGGATTGTGAGGCGTTGATGTGTTAATTTTGCATTTTTATCCTTCTTTTCCTCCTTGAATTTATACCTTTACTTTCTCCTTTGAGCCTTTTACTTTGTTATTTTTATTGACATTCTTTTTTCCTTTATTTTCACGGGATTTTTTCATTAATTGTTTTCCCCAAACTATTTTTGCCTCGTCGTTTCTTGCAGATTTGTTTTCTGATTGTTTCCCTTTCCTGTCTTCCTGGAATATCTGCCACTTTCTTCCCGGATAATATTTCCCCTTCAATTCTTTCCTGCTTATTTTCCCTTGGTTCCTTATGGCTTATCCAGAACAAGAAGTGCTTTCCTTGAGAAAATATCTCATTGCGAATATATGTGTTGTCTTACTGCGGAGTTAAGTGAATGCTAACTTAAGAATATGTAAGTTAATGCAACAGCTTAAATATGCAAGCTTTTCAGTTGTGTTAAATTTGTTAGTGGAGTTGAAGGAAATTATGAGTATAGGAATTTTTACTATTAAGTTGGTGCATGCTAATGTTTCAGTGACGTCACTCGATATTTATACTTGCGCTCACACACACACACACACACACACACACACACACACACACACACACACACACACACACACACACACACACACACACACACATACACACACACACACACACACACACACACACACACACACACACACACACACACACATACACACACACACACACACACACACACACACACACACACACACACACACACCAACGCAGTCAACCTCATCAACCTTGACCTTGTTCACTTGCCAGGAGACGGCAAGGACTACGTCAACATGGCCCTTCGTGAGGGGGGCGTGCTGGTGACCCTTGACATGGGCGGAGACCCCCTCAAGGTCACGGTGAGGCCAGACAACGTGCGCTTCGACGACAACCAATGGCACACTGTCAGCATCCACCGAGCTGTCAAGGAGGTGAGTGAGCAAGATTATAGCAAGATTATATCAGTCAACTGTGGAAGGATGTGCAGCTGTAGTGAAAGTTATCAGATGGGAATGAAAGGTACGGTCGGTGAGTGCTTGGAAAGAAGAGATGCTTCGTTAAGGAGAGAGAGAGAGAGAGAGAGAGAGCTCCACTCTCTTTCTCTGGAGAATGGAGGAGAAGAGAGAGTAGGTGTGAGAGGGAGGAGACAGGAATGGACCACATAAATCTCACAAGGAACATTAACAGTCTTAAGAGTATAACACATAAATGAGACGAACTACATAAGCAAGTTGTCGAGGCCTCTTTGATATAAATTGTTAAATGTAAATATATCAAGAAAAACGAGTGAAAAAGAGTCATTGCATTAAACAATTGATGGTCGAAAGGCTTTAGAGCAGATAATAATAATAATAATAATAACATAAATTTCTTTATAATAATTTATTAAATATAAACTATATATTACACAAATTGCTCTGAGTACATCTGGTAATTTACACAATCCTAGTTCAGGAATTTGCGCGTTTTACGTCTGAGATTCCATTCAATTTTCCTCCCCAAATTGGCAATATTTCCAACTCGGGTCTAACGCAATTTGCCTTTCACAATTTTTTGCAAATTCCGTTTGGGAATTGGCAATATTTATGGCAGGGAATTTGCAGTTGACATTCTGAAATTTGCATAATTCATCCCGGTCCATCTGCCGCCTCATCAACCGGTGTTGATGGGACGGCACCATTAATTGCCTCATGCATCCACCTCTACTATCCATCGTCACCCATTTCCAGTCCTATTTATTCCTTAATACCCAATTTAAGAGTATTTACCTTTTAACTTATTATTTCCTCTTGACCATTACTATTCCTCCTCACCTATTACTAACCTCTTCTCATCCATTTTTATCTTCCTTACCCATTATTGTCCATTCTTGCCCATTCCTGTCTTTTCAACCATTCACCCACCTCCCCCATTCCTGTCTTTTCAACCATTTATTGTCTTCTCTTACCCATTCTTTTCATTATTAACCCATTCCTCTCCCTCACCCCTATTATTCTTCCTATGCCCATTATTGGCGTCTTCCCCCTTCCCCCTCTCATTGTTTTCCATACACCTTGCTAATAAGCTGTATAATCATTCATACATTGTTGAATAATCTGTGAAATCCGCTTTGAATAAACTGTATGAATGAGCTCTACGAAGAAGGTGTATAAACTGTATAATCCGTGTTGAATTATACTTTACAAGCCGGGATGTATAAGCTGTATAACTCGCGGCCTATTAAGCTCTGTAATCCGTGTTGAATAACGTCTAATGCCTCGACGAATAGGCTGGGTGATCCAAAGCCGTGTTGTATGTGTTGATGACGCAGGCTGTAGTGAAGGTGACGCAGGCTGTAGTGAATGTGACGCAGGCTGTAGTGAAGATTAGGTGAGGTTTTAAAATGCGTCAGCGAATCGTCTTGTGTGCGTCGTGACGTATATCCGGCCACAGCGACTCTTTAAGCCAGGCCGGATATCCCAGATACAACAATACAACAAATAAATCGTTAACTACAGGCGATACACCCAACTACACAGGTTGGGTGTATGTCTGAAAATCTATCAACCACATGAGGGTTCTTAATTAAGGTCACCTCACTTGCTCACTAAGTATAGCAAGTATGCCATATACTCCTGAATATGTACCATGGCTAAACTCTCAGTTCATATACACTGTGTATATGCAATGTATACAGACTGTATATATGAAACTGCCCGAAACGCTTTGCGTAATAGTGGCTT
>NC_091215.1:22776654-22779154 GCF_040958095.1 Procambarus clarkii | reverse complement strand
GAAGACTAAATAAGTCTTAAGGTACACTTAAGTAGTTAAGTGTGCCCTGGGAGAGTGCCAGTAGTTAAGTGTGCTCCCAGGTGCACACTTAACTACTGGCCCCTAGTACTACTTGTACTACTAATTGTAGTGCTGCTGCTGGAACCAGACCTCCTCAGACCCCACCATAGGAGAGGGGGAGGGGGGAGAGGTGAGGGAGAGCTGGGAGGGGGGGGGGGAGTTAAAGAAGCCGAAAGGGGGGATGATGGGGGGGGGGGCAGGCATTAGCGTTATCAGCGTGGAGGACTTGATTAACGAGGCAGCCACCTAGTTGTCCATTTATCAGTCAGGAGGAGAGGTTAGTTGGTTAGTGGTTAATCACCGCCGGATTCATTACTTTTAAAGCGCATGCTAATTCACAGACCAGATTTTTTGTTCTTGGGGGGGGGGAGGGGTGGAGGGGGGATAGAGTAGAAGGGGGTGAGGGAGTAGAAGAAGGTGGGGGAGTAGAAGGTGGTGGGGGAGTGGACGGAAGGAGTGAGTAGATAGGAGCTCTGAGCCTGTCATTCATTATTGCTCCTTGTGGGGGATTTCTGTGGCACATTTACTCTCAGACCAGAGTATGGTACGTTTCTGACCGTCAGGACCTGGTGGTGGACGTGTGGCATTACTGTGAAGACCTCACTTGACGTGTTCCAACCGGCTATAAATCTGTGTATTCACTATTTCTGCCCCCAGGATCTAGGCTCTTGAACCCCGCCTTTCTGGCGTGGGTTGTCTAATGTACTCACTTTAGAAATCTCTATCGTATATGTATATATATATATAATATATCTCTCTCTCTCTCTCTCTCTCTCTCTCTCTCTCTCTCTCTCTCTCTCTCTCTCTCTCTCTCTCTCTCTCTCTCTCTCTCTCTCTCTCTCTCTCTCTCTCTCTCTTTCTCTCTCTCTCTCTCTCTCTCTCTCTCTCTCTCTCTCTCTCTCTCTCTCTCTCTCTCTCGCTCTCGCTCTCTCTCTCTCTCTCTCTCTCTCTCGCTCTCTCTCTCGCGCACACACACACACACACATACACACACACACACACACACACACACACACACACACACACACACACACACACACACACACACACACACACACACACACTTGTGCGCTCGCGCGCGCGCATGGAGCCTGTATTTAGTCATGGATAAGACTAAATTGAAGAAGGTTCAATGGTATGACACCAAACTAGCCCCCGAGCTGCGGGGTATGGACCACGACAAACGACGGGAACTAAACCTCACGTCGCTGGAAAACAGAGGAGTTAGAGGTGACATGTTCACCACATACAAGATTCACAAAGGAACTGATTCGGTAGTCAGACATACTGTTTAACACAGGTGGTACTCGCACAAGGGAACACAGGTGGACACTGAGTACCCAAATGAGCCACAGGGACATTAGAACGAACTTTTTCACTGTCAGAGTAGTTAACAGGTGGAATGCATTAGGCAGTGATGTGGTGGAGGCTGACTCCATACACAGTTTCAAATGTAGATATGATAGAGCCTAATAGACACACAGACACACCCCCACGATACAACCTCCAGCAACTGTCTAACTATCAGATACCTGTTTACTACTAGGTGAACAGAAGCATCAGGTGAAATAAACACTGCCCATTTGTTTTTGCCTAGGCCGGAAATCAAACCCGGGTCCGTAAACTGCGAATCCAGAACTCTGTTAGCTCGTCCGAAAGGACGCGCGCGCGCGTGTGTGAGTGTGTGTGTGTGTGTGTGTGTGTGTGTGTGTGTGCGTGTGTGTGTGTGTGTGTGTGTCATTGTCCCACCTGGGAGCCGTGACGTCATAGGCATTTAAGAAATCAATCAAGTAGGCTTATTGGAGGAGGCGAGTGGGATTACTCTTTTAATTAAAATATTAAGGTATTTCAAATGGTTGGTTGACCCCTCCTCCTCCCCCCCCCCCCCCGGGAACATCCCGGGTCTCGTCCCATTACTTATCCCATAATCCTCTGGTAAATCCCGTCGAATCTTAACGGACTCGACCATTACGTCAAAAAATACAATGCATTAGTAAAAAATTTAAGCGCCACAGTTTTGACGTTTTCTTGGTGTTGAGCTCGATAGGTTAGGTGGGTTGGTTGGGTTTTCTCCCTTAAATAGGTCATAGGCTTTTCATTCCTCCTCAGGGGCCTGACAGCTGAGTGGACAGCGCTTGGGATTTGTTGTCCTGAGGCTCCGGGTTCGATCCCCGGTAGAGGGGGCAAAAAATTGGGCAGAGTTTCTTTCACCCTGAATGCATCTGTTCACTTAGCAGTAAATAGGTACCTGGGAATTAGACAGCTGCTGCGGGCTGCTTGCTGGGGGTGTGTATCAAAAAAGAGGCCTGGTCAAGGACCGGGCCGCGGGGCACGCTAAGCCCCGAAATCATCTCATGATTGCCTCAAGATAACCTCCCTTCCCATTCCAGAATGGGAAGAATGGGAAGGGAGAGGGAGGAATGGGAAGGGAGAGGAAGTG